>NC_140226.1:34654325-34684325 GCF_951802725.1 Rutilus rutilus
TTAAATGGAGTAGAAACGCAATTATATCATTAAAAAGTGGATTTAAAAACCGTCTTGTTCAGTGTAAATTTAAAACTACTTTTTATGTGAGTGTTGATTATATCTAAAAATAAATAGCAATTAAATTTGGACTATTATAACCTTTAATATTATAGTGATGAAGTGACTGACAGGGTTCCCTGTGTAGTTTAGAGGAGGGTAAAAAATGATTAGGGATTCACGATAAATCGTCCACCGTATCGGCCGATATATGTTCAGTTTTAATGTTATCGTTATCGGCCAAATAAGAAAATTTCGCCTATATATATATATATATATATATATATATATATATATATATATATATATATATATATATATATATATATATTAAACCTGATAAATAATGTATTATTTCCTTCAGCTGAGACTCTTCAGATTCGCACTGTTCAACATGATGGTGTTGAATTGCTTGAAATATGATTGAAATCACTTCAAAAAATTAAAATCCAGTTAAAGTGCAACATGTGTCATATCGGCTACATAACATTATCATGAGAACATCATAATTGTGTGTTTGGGTCGTGGCTTTTAATGGTGAGACTTTTGTTTTTGTAATCAGGCTCTCTAAAATTATATAAAAATGATTCCTTTATGATTCCTCTTTTCCTTTGGGAAATGACCTGGATCCTCCTGACATTTGGTGTTGATGATGTCGTGTGTATTGTAGCATGAATATGTTTTTATCCTCCGGCTATATTTCTTCTTCATTTAGCAGATGCTTTTATTAGTGTGGATCGTCACTGGATGAGCAACAGTAAATATGCAGTGCAGCGTTTTGACGTTTATTTGCTCTGTAAACGAATCATTATGTTCATTATGAGTTTGGCTCATAAACTGGTTTGGACGAAGCATTAAAGCTCACTTCAGCCTCAGTTTGGTCATATCAGACGTCAGTGACTTTAATTACCCTCAAATAAAGGTATCTTTGATTATTCAGTTGAACGGATAATAATCTGTGCTAAATGAGATTATTAGGAGAAGAATCATTTATTCTAGTGCGTTCTGTGAACTAAATCTCAGAAGGGTTCTCTCTCATCTCATTAGTATGGAAGCTTGTTTCCGCCAATGAATAATAAATAAATAATAATAATTGCGACTTTTTATCTCACAATTCTGACTTTTTTTCTCACAATTGCGAGATATGAAGTCAGAATTGCGTGATATAAAGTCGCAATTGCGTGTTATAAAGTCAGAATTGCGTGTTATAAAGTCAGAATTGCGTGATATAAAGTCGCAATTGCGAGGAAAAAAAGTCAGAATTCTGACTTTAAAACACGCAATTCTGACTTTATATCTCGCAATTCTGACTTTATAACACGCAATTCTGACTTTATAACACGCAATTCTGACTTTATAACACGCAATTGCGACTTTATTTCACGCAATTCTGACTTTATTTCTCAGAATTGCGAGATATAAAGTCAGAATTGCGTGAAATAAAGTCACAGATGTAAACTCGCAATTGTGAGATAAAAAGTCACAATTATCTTTTAAAATGTTTTATTTTGTGGCGGAAACAAGCTTCCATACATTAGCTGTGATGTTAAACGGACACTAGCGATGAGTGTGTGTGTTGTGTGATGAGTGTGTTGTGTGATGAGTGTGTTTGTGTGTGTTGTTGTGTGATGAGTGTGTGTTGTGTGATGAGTGTGTTTGTGTGTGTTGTGTGATGAGTGTGTGTTGTGTGTTGAGTGTGTTGTGTGATGATTGTGTTGTGTGATTTTTGTGCGTGTTAAACGTTATTAGCCGATCTGCGTCACAGGAACAGGGAATAATTGCATCCGCTCGTCTGAACGCTCGTGAGTCATGATTCACTTCAGCAGGACCTCAGAACAGTGAATCATGATTCAGACACAACAAACACTTAAAGTCCCTGTACTCAATCATTATATACAATCAAATATCATCTTTAATCACCAAAATGACATATTTAAGCATTTTTTATGTGTGTGTGTGTGTGTGCGCGCGTAAGTGTGTGTGTGAGCATGTGTGTGTGAGCATGTGTGTATGAGAGAGTGTGTGTGTGTGTGTGTGTGAGAGAGTGTGTATGAGATAGTGTGTGAGCATGTGTGTGCGCGTAAGTGTGTGTGTGTGTGTGTGTGTGTGTGTATCCATATATCCAGATGCTTCATTTAATCAGACGAGGTTCTGCAGTCGCTCACAGATCCACCGTCTGCTTTATTAAACATAAAGCTGCTAACTGACATCTGCACTGGTGCATCACCCAGGGTCAAAGGTCAATGAATCCACACACTTTCCTCTGCGAATATGAGCAGCAAAAACAATTAAGATTATGATCATAGAGGTTAATTAATGGAGAGGATTCAGACTCATCGGTTTCCATGTTTACAATGAGTTCACTGGTATGCTCACACACACACACACACACACTTTCACACACACAGACTCACACACACAGACTCACACACAGACTCACACACACACTTTTATAGAGATACGAGATATCACTTTTGAACTTTAATCAGTTTGAAACATTTGTTGTATATTGTTGTATTATATTTAAATGTTACATTTTGTTGGAACGCTGAAGTTTGTTGATATTTTCAACCTGTTTTTATTAATGTCACTGAAACACGTGTTGACTGTGTGTTGTTTGCCAGGACGATGAGGTGGTCCTGCAGTGTGTGGCCTGCATCCAGAAGGAAAACCGCAAGTTCTGTCTGAGCGCTGAGGGTTTGGGAAACCGCCTGTGTTACCTGGAGCCCACGTCAGAGGCCAAGGTGAGCGTGTGTCTGCTTTTAATCCTGTAAACGAGTCTGACAGCCTGTTCTTACTCTGGTTTGAGAATAAAATGTATTATTTTAGTGATTGTTTAAAAATGTGTTTGTTATTGAATCATTAATTCAAGAGATTTGCTCAAAAACACTGATTCATCCAGTAATGAAGTCTTTATGAGTGAGTCATTGAATCATTCATTTTAGAGATTCATTAAAAAATACTGATTTATCCAGTAATAATGTGAAACAAGTGAAGTCTTTATGAGTGAGTCATTGAATCAAACATTTAAGAGATTCATTCAAAAACGCTGATTCATCCAGTAATGAAACAAGTGAAGTCTTTGAGCGAGTCATTGAATCAAACATTTAAGAGATTCATTCAAAAATGCTGATTCATCCAGTAATGAAACAAGTAAAGTCTTTATGAGTGAGTCATTGAATCATTCATTTTAGAGATTCATTAAAAAATGCTGATTCATCCAGTAATGAAACAGGTGAAGGCCCTGTCCCAAATGGCGCACTTCATGCGGACTTTCGGTCTCGTGGACTTGAATTGCGCGTGCTCTCTGAGTCTACGAGTCCGTAGGCTGTCCCATTCAGCATTTTACCGCTCTGAAGTGTGCTCAGCAGCGCCCCCTTTGTGCCCTTGAAGCGGTCTTCCGCGAAGCCCGCATAGAAGCAGGCTTCACGCACTTTAACTACCCAGGAATCCTTGCGAAAGGCCAATCAGACAACAGATGGGGGGAGATTTCACTCGCGGATAATTGTTGACATGGCTGAGAAGAAAATATTACGGTTTTTATGACCTAAATGTACATTTTATCAGTGGTTACCTACAGTTTATACAAACATTATGGTCATCGACCAGTGGTTGATGTCTCAAACATAAAAATAGCGCGTTTAATAATACGATCGCATTATGATTCATTAAATAAATAATGGCAGGGCTTTACTGAGTCATATGTAAACATAGTATGAATATTGAAACCTGTAAATTCATCTGAAACTCATGCACATTTTCATTATGTTTTAAAATTGCAATCTTAGTTCAAATGGAACATTATGTATTATTATGTACAACTGTATACATCATTTAAATAAGCATGGTGTATCTATTGTCTAATGCCCAGGTGATATGCACAATATCAAAATATAGAACTGTAAAATTAGGCTGTGTAGTTGACATGGAGATGAGACGCTGGAGCGCAAAAAATGTGATTTCTCCTGTCCAACAACAACCAGGCCTGTATTTCTGTCAGTAAAGTTATTTTTCACTCTGATTTCTCTGAAAATAAAAAGCTAGATGATATATTAAACTTTTTCTGTACGATGGGTAAATATCATATTCACAAAGCAAGATACCTTAAATTCAAACCTAGTTGCAAATTTTTTGCTTATGATTTACAGTTATTCTTCACTTCAAAAAATCCCCTCCAATAAAAGAGCTTCGAAAATATCCTGTATTATAGAATAAGTTTTATATAAATTGTAAAAATATTTTATTTACTGTTATTATTTACTTTCATTTTCTCTGTATCCCCACATGTTCATGTTCATTGTTTTGTATTATTTCCATTGTAATGCAAAAAAAAAAAAAAAAAAAAAAACAGCCCGTTATTTCCGGCGTGCTGATCAAGTCTGTCCCAAAAATACCTCTCAATGCGCCCTCGTGGACTCGCGCCAAGGGCCCTATAGGTCTGCACTACATGACGTCACCAAAGTGTGGACTCTGAGGAAGTCCACAAGTCCGGAGTGTGCCATTTGGGACAGGGCCGAAGTCTTTATGAGTGAGTCATTGAATCATTCATTTTAGAGATTCATTAAAAAACGCTGATTCATCCAGTAATGAAACAAGTGAAGTGTTTATGAGTAAGTCATTGAATAATTAATTCAAGAGATTGATTCAAAAACGCTGATTCATCCAGTAATGAAACAAGTGAAGTGTTTATGAGTGAGTCATTGAATAATTCATTCAAGAGACTGATTCAAAAACGCTGATTCATCCAGTGATGAAACAAGTGAAGTGTTTATGAGTGAGTCATTGAATCATTCATTTTAGAGATTCATTAAAAAACGCTGATTCATCCAGTAATGAAACAAGTGAAGTGTTTATTAGATTAGATTTAGATTAGATTCAACTTTATTGTCATTACACAAGTACAGGTACAAGGCAACGAAATGCAGTTTAGGTCTAACCAGAAGTGCAATAGCAGCAAGTGCAGGATATACAGTGGTTCCATAAGTGCAGAACATGGATATGTACTGAATAAATATAGAGTTGAATACTATTATAAACAAAAATTTACAGATAGATTGTCCTATGAATATAATATACAGATAACTATTACTGTGAACAGAGTTTACAGCTAGATATGTACTGAATATAATAATATACAGATGGCTATTACTATAAACAGAATTTTACAGATAGATATGTACTATGAATATATATACAGATGGCTGTTACTATAAACAGAATGTGAGCATAATATACAGATGGCTATTACTATAAACAGAATTTAACAAATAGATATATGTATAAGTTAGGCTAATGAGCAGTATAACAATGGATTTAAAGTAGTGCAAATAAAGTTGGACAGAAGCTATCCGAGTGAAAGTGCAGTGGAAAGTAATTGCATATTACAGTTAAGGTACGATATTGCAATGTATATATAAACAGTCGGTACTGTAAATAAACAGTCGGCAGTGCAAATTGAGCATATTCCAGTCAAGGTAGTAGTGCAAGATGCATATGTAAACAGTTGTTACTGTAATAACAGTCAGCAGTGCAAATGAACATTATAGTATTGCAAATAACAAAATGGAGGCAGGTGTGAGGAGGGAGAGGAGAGTCAATCAGTATATGAGGGGAGTGGGATCAATGAGGGTTAGAGTTTAATAAAGAGACAGCTCTGGGGAAAAAACTGTTCTTTAGTCTGCTGGTCCTGGTCCGGAGGCACCTGAAACGCCTGCCGGAGGGCAGGAGAGAAAACAGTCTGTGGGCTGGGTGAGAGGAGTCCTTAAGGATGCTGCGAGCTCGATGCAGACAGCGTTTCCTCTGGATGTGCTCGATGGCAGGTAGTGGAGTCCCAGTGATGCGCTGGGCGGTTTTCACCACCCGCTGCAGTGCCTTGCGCTCTGCAACAGAACAGCTCCCATACCACACTGTAGCACAGTTGGTCAGGATGCTTTCTATTGCACAGCGATAGAAGTTCACCAGGATAGTGGAGGAAAGCTGATTCTTCCTCAGTGTCCTCAGGAAGAAAAGGCGCTGGTGAGCCTTCTTGACCAGGCTGGAGGTGTTGGTTGTCCAGGTCATGTCCGCCGAGATGTGGATCCCCAGGAACTTGAAACTGGAGACACGCTCAACAGCCA
Source organism: Rutilus rutilus (assembly GCF_951802725.1). Lineage (NCBI taxonomy): Eukaryota > Metazoa > Chordata > Actinopteri > Cypriniformes > Leuciscidae > Rutilus > Rutilus rutilus. The sequence continues at coordinate 34,660,481 of NC_140226.1, forward strand.
TTCCATTGATGTGGATGGTGTCGTGTGTGCCTCTTGACACTTTCCTGAAGTCCACGATGAGCTCCTTCGTTTTGGTGGTGTTGAGGAGCTGGTTATTTTCGGTGCACCATGTGGCCAGGTGCTTGATCTCCTCCCTATAGGCAGTCTCATCGTTGTTGCTGATGAGACCAATCACCGTAGTGTCGTCCGCAAACTTGACGATGGAATTAGATCCGTACACAGGCTTGCAGTCGGAGGTGAAGAGGGAGTAGAGGAACGGGCTTAGCACACAGCCCTGTGGTACACCAGTGTTGAGTGTGATGGATGTGGAGCAGTTGGAGCCTGATCGAACATTCTGGGGTCTGTTGGTCAAGAAGTCCAAAATCCAGTTGCACATGGAGGTGTTGAAGCCCAGGTCTCCAAGTTTGGCTATTAACTTAGTTGGGATGACAGTGTTGAATGCTGAGCTGAAGTCAACAAACAGCATGCGTGCATAAGTGTTCTTATTGTCCAGATGTGTGAGCACAGAGTGCAGTGCCATGGAGACTGCATCCTCTGTGCTCCTATTGCTACGGTAGGCAAACTGGTGTGAGTCCAATGTGGATGGTAGAGAGTCTTTTAGGTGTGCCAGGACCAGCCGCTCAAAGCACTTCATTACGATGGGTGTGAGTGCTACAGGGCGGTAGTCATTAAGGCACTTCGGGCTGGAGTGTTTTGGCACTGGCACAATGGAAGTGCATTTAAAGCATGTTGGTACAGCTGCTTGGGCAAGAGACAGGTTGAAAATGTCTGTAAAAACCCCAGCGAGCTGCTCCGCACATGCCCTGAGTACGCGTCCAGGGATGTTGTCTGGTCCAGCAGCCTTGTGCGCGCTGATCCTGCTCAGTGCATTGCAGACATCTGTGGAGGAGAGTGTGATCGGTGGGTGGTCAGCTGAGGATTTGAGCTTGGTGGCAGTTTCTCTGTTGTCTCTTTCAAAGCGAGCATAAAAGTCATTTAGCTCGTTCAGGAAGTTGACATCAGTGGCTGCGGGGGTGGAGTGAGAGGGTTTGTAGTCACTGATGGCCTGAATGCCCTGCCACATGCGCCGAGGGTCAGCGTTGGAAAAGTGTCCCTCTATCTTAAGCTTGTAGCAGTGCTTGGCCTCTTTGATGCCCCTTTTCAGATTTGCTCTGGATGTGCTATAGGCTTGTGCATCTCCTGATCTGAAGGCAGTATTGCGTGTCTTCAATAGGAGTCGCACTTCCCTGTTCATCCATGGCTTCTGATTTGGGTATGTGGTGATCTGCTTCTGGGTTGTAACACTGTCAATGGTGGTATTAATATAATCCAGTACAGAGGAGGTGTAGCAGTCAATGTCCGTGTGAGAGCCACTGGTGGCTTGAGAAGCAAACATACTCCAGTCTGTGTGTAGAAACCTTTCCTGGAGTGAGAAATCTGCCCCCGCAGGCCACACCTTGATGGTCTTCACTGATGGCTTCACGCGATTGATCAGAGGTGCATATTTGGGGGTGAGGAACAAAGAAAGGTGATCTGACTGTCCCAAGTGGGGGAGGGGTGTCGCGACGTAAGCTTCAGCCATGTTTGTGTAAACATGGTCTAAGGTTTTGTTTCCTCTGGTGTGACAGGAAACATGCTGGTGAAATTTCGGTAGCACTGACTTTAAGTTTGAATGATTAAAATCACCCGCAACAATAAACGCAGCTTCCGGGTGAACGGTCTGTTGTTTACTGATGGCTGCGTGAAGTTCTTTCATAGCAAACTTGGCATCAGCATCCGGGGGAATATAGGCTGCAGTTATAATAGTGGAAGTGAACTCCCGCGGTAGATAAAACGGTCTACATTTAACCATGAGAAACTCAAGGTTAGCTGAACAATGTCTCCCAACAATAGCAGAGTTTGTGCACCAAGCTTTGTTAATGTAAATGCACAATCCACCACCTCTGGTCTTACCGGAGCCATCTAATGTTCTATCCGCCCGGAATGTATGGCGTCCCGCTAGCTCAATAGCGTTGTCCGGTATTCCGCTGTTTAACCATGTTTCCGTGAAAATTAGAACATTACAGTTCAAAAGTCTCTTGCTGTATGTGATGTTGAGTCGAATCTCCTCCATTTTGTTCAACAGCGACCGTACATTGGCAAGGAAAATGCTGGGTAAAGAGAGCCGGTGTGGTGTTAGCTTTAGCTTAGCTCTTAGTCCTCCGCGCTTCCCCCGCCTTTGTTTACGATCTCGCCGGCGCCTGCGAGCACTTCCGCCCGGCCGGGCAGAGTGCATAGCCTCGGGTGATCTGGCGATCTCAGGAAGGAGTCGAAGGTTGTCCATAAAACTGTCGGAAATTCGCAAACCAATATCCAAAAGCTCACCTTGGGTGTACGATGTTAAGGCACAACTGTTCTGGACGAACAGACCCGAAATGAGCAAGAAAAATACTGCTAAATTACAGAATCTGGAGAGACCGCGAGCCTCGCGATGTACTCGCGCCGCCATCTTGGATCACTAAAAAAAAAAAAAAAAAAAAAAAAAAAAAAAAAAATGAGTGAGTCATTGAATCATTCATTTTAGAGATTCATTAAAAAACGCTGATTCATCCAGTAATGAAACAAGTGAAGTGTTTATGAGTGAGTCATTGAATCATTCATTTTAGAGATTCATTAAAAAACGCTGATTCATCCAGTAATGAAACAAGTGAAGTGTTTATGAGTGAGTCATTGAATAATTCATTCTAGAGACTGATTCAAAAACGCTGATTCATCCAGTAATGAAACAAGTGAAGTCTTTATGAGCGAGTCATTGAATCAAACATTCAAGAGATTCATTCAAAAATGCTTTTCATCTGGCAAAACAACACCGGTGCTTCGGTTTTTCACAGCTCCCAGTTTTACTGTGAGATTTTCCCATGTTGATTACACTGTTTCTGTGCTGTTAATTTCGGCGTGCCAAAGTAATCTATAGGAGGTCTCCAATAGATCAGATTTTTCACTAAAATCGGACAGGAGGAGCTCTAGGAAAGGAATCGATCCAATCCGCACCCCACAGAACAGATTTGGTCCCCGACCTCGAGTTTCACATTAAACTCACTACTCCACCACAGACTCAGGTCATCAGCGTGGTTTCATCTCTCAATTCCCAAATTAACATTTCAGAGTAATTTATGTTTGTCTCAAACTCAATTCTCAGTTGTACAGAAAAAAAATCTATAATTTGAGCCGGGGTAGTTCCCGAAATTTGGTTGATTTGAACCGGAATGACCCAGCTGTCTGTATATTAGTCATTGTTGTGGTTATGGCTCTCGGTGTTTGTGTATCCCGCACATAGATGTCACTAACGGGATAGTTCTCGTTGAGTTTAGCATGTTCAGTCTCTGTTGTGGGTTCGTCAGCGTCTCAGAGGAGGAACGACTCAATGCCTCGTGACTAAAGGATATGATAGTAATTAGCCGAGACAGGGATGATGTATCGCCGCTCTCGCTGCCGGTTTGTCTTCATTGTGCATTTTCTATTCTTATGAGAGACGTCGTTCCTCAGGGAGAGAGATAACTAATGATCCACCTTCACACCCGATGAGCCGAGCGCTTAGACTCATTTATGATAGAATACATGTAAATATACACCTGCTCTGTTATGATGTTACACTGAGGGAATCTGTTGTGGTCTGTAATCTTCACAACTGAATCTGATCCACCGTTTAAAGGCTTCAGCTCCGAGACCTTGATGTGACGCGATCGTCCATCATCCACTGCTGTCTTCTCTCTCTAGAGTCCTTGTTCTTTAATCTATCTCACTTCACTCAACAGAGGTCAAAGGTCACTCAACTGTTTACCTCATCACACTCACACAGATCTGCGTTAAACTCACTTCCACGCATATATATTTCAAGTCATTTTCAGGTAGGGATGTACGATATATCAGCATCGGCCGATTTATGATCATTTTTAATGTTTCCGTTATCGGCCCGATAAATTTGGCTGAAATATTAAAGCTGATAAATAATGGATTATTTCCTTCAGCTGAGACGCTTCAGATGCACGGTTCAACATGATGGTTTTGAATTGCTTGAAATATGATTGGAATCACTTAAAAATAAAAAAATGAATATTTTGGCCGATAACCGATAATTCTTTATATTTAAAAGCCGATAACCGATATATTGGCCGATAAATCTAAATACAAATTTTTATATAAGTTTTGAGAGCCTGATTACAAAAACACAAGTCTCACCATTAAAAGCCACGTCCCAAACACACTTCTCATTATAATGTTATGTAGCCGATATGACAGACTTGCGCTGCACATGTTGCACTTTAACTGGATTTTCCTTTTTTTTAAGTGATTTCAATCATATTTCAAGCAATTCAACACCATCATGTTGAACAGTGCGAATCTGAAGAGTCTCAGCTGAAGGAAATAATACATTATTTATCAGCTTTAATATATCGGCCAAATTTTCTTATCGATAACGATAACATTAAAATGATCATATATCGGCCGATACCGATTGTGTTTGGGTCATGGCTTTTAATGGTGAGACTTGTGTTATTGTAATCAGGCTCTTAAAAATGATATAAAAATTTTGATTTATCAGCCAATATATCGGTTATCGGCTCTCAAATATAAAGAATTATCGGTTATCGGTATCGGCTAACATTTTCATACCGCTGCATCTCTAATCTTCAGGCTCTTTGGTGGTTTGCTGATTGAGAACCGCCGTCTGCATGAGTTCACCGGGTCAAACCAACTAGTTCAGATCTGGGACTGCTAGTTAGAATCCCTGTGAAGAGTTGAACACATCCCGTCCGAATAATAAAGAGAAAGTTTCTCCAGCACACCTGGATCATCACGGACATCCTGATCCACTTTTTCTCCCAGTTTTTCCTCAGTAAAGGAGGGCAGTTTGCTTCATTTATCTTCTCGTCGCTCGCCTTAAACTGTCATGTTCTGGCCTCTTTGGCTCCGATCCCAAACCTCTCACCGGCCGTTTTCTCCTCTGAAGTAAATCACACTCCAACACCTCAGGGCTTCATTTAGGGCGGATTCCTCTTGCATAATGAACTCTAGTATTATTGACCTGAAAACGATGATCTCCGAACACTTCACGGACGACGGGTCATTAGATGGAAAACAGGGCGAACCGTCCGCATGCTGATTCAGCTTGACTTTAGTGGGTCGTGAAGTTTTTATTCCTCTTTGTGTGTCCAGAACTACTATTAGGACTATTATTAGCAGTTCATTTTTATGTTCTAAAATAAACATTTTTACAGTACTTTTTTGTTATTGTTTGTAGTTTCCACAGTGTTCAATATTTTTTGGTAACACTTTATAATAAGGTTCCATTAGTTAATGTTTGTTAATGCATTAACATTAAGTTGTTGCAGTAAAATATTAACTGCACATAATGTAGTTTTTAGATTAACTTTATTAATTTGTTGATGAAATATAAACATTTAAACGGTGTCTGTAATAAACACTTATTTTCATGTGCTAAAACATGTTAGCAATGTGTTAAAACATATTAGCAACATGCTTAATCGTGCTAGCAGCATGTTAAAACATATCAACATGCTAATTCAGGTTAGCAATGTGCTTAAACATGCTAACTAACTATGATTTTTAGTGATGTTTTATTGTAGTAAATTTGGTATGATTATATTAGGACTGGTGGCTGTAATGGGTGTATGGTTGATTGAATGAATTAATAGTTGCATTTGAGTGGTCAAATACATTTTATATTGTATATTTTGTATTGTAATTCACCTGCTCAGGGACTGCAGATGGAAACTAGCTTAGGCTAAATCTGGTGCAAGACATCTTTAATTAATGTTTTTTGCACATTGTCCCTGTTGAAATAAATAAATAAACAAATAAACAAACAGCATGTTAAATCATGTTAGTAATGTGGTAATTCATGCTCAAGCTTGAATATGTTCAAACATATTATCAACGTGTTAAAACATGCCGGCAATGTGCTAAAACATGTTAGGGAAGTGGTAAAATGTGTTAGCAAAGTGTTAAAACATGTTAGCAACATATTAGCAATTTGGTAAGACATGAAAGTAACATATGCTAATTCATGTTAGCAAAAAGTTTAAATGCTGTTTGTCCTGACATACTTTCTGGTGTCTTGATGATATTCTGTGTGTGTTTCAGTATGTTCCTCCAGATCTGTGCATCTGTAGCTTCGTGTTGGAGCAGTCGCTCTCTGTCCGCGCGCTGCAGGAAATGCTCGCCAAAACGGGACAAAACAATGACGTAAGTACAAAATCACGTCGATCTCACACAAACACTGAGAGCTGTCAAAATATGAAGAAACGAGGTTTCCGCCTGACATCGACTCTCTCTCTCTCTTTCTCTCCCTCTCTCTTTTTCTCTCTCTCTCTATACTGTATATATGTTTCTCGATCAAGCGCACAGTGTTGATAGTTGAGTCCAAGGCATTTTCATCAGCATAAATATGAAAAGAAATCCCATAGTTATGAAAAATCGACCCTAAAAGTAAGATCTATGGTTAAAACAAAATAGGGCCAAGAACTGAACCTTGAGGGACCCCGCAGGTCAGCGGGGTTGAAGACTAAAAAACCTGACGATTGTTGACCGAGAATCTTCTGTAGCAGTCCCAAACCTCCTGGCTAACACATGAAGCACCAGTTATGTTATTTATTGGTACTTTTTGGTAATTTTATAACTTACAAATTGACTACGTAACTACGACGTTGCATGCTCGTGATTTCATTTGCTGTTTAGTGCTGGGCAACGATTAATCACGTCCAAAATAAAAGTTTGTGTTTACATAATATATGTGTGTGTACTGTGTATAATTATTTTGTTTATGTAAATACACACACATGCATGTATATATTTAAGAAAAATTTGTTATTTATATATAAAATATTTATATTTATTATATATTATGTGTAAATATATATATATATATATATACATATACATATACATACATGCAAATATTTCTTAAATATATACATGCATTTGTGTGTATTTTCATAAACAAAATAATTATACACAGTACACACACATATATTATGTAAACACAAACTTTTATTTTGGATGCGATTTATCGCGATTAATCGTTTCCCAGCACTAGTCATTTTATAACTTACTAATTGACTACATAACTACGACGTTGCATGCTCGTAATTTCATTTACTCTCTATGTATAGTGCGCGTTTGTGCGCCGCTAGCATGAGAAAAAGTACATTTTTCTGAGCTAAGAGACTTTATTTAATAACAAGCTACGAAAATAGTGTTAATGACACCGACAACATCTCATACTGAATCAGAACAACATGTTTTTCTCTGGCACTCTTTACTTAAACTGCGTCTGACCGAAGAGTCAACAGCGTCTTTCAAAACACTAGCCTCGCATTTACGGATGTGTTACCAGATCTTTAACCCCTATCAGTCTTTAGGTCGCTCAGTGTCTCTTCACAGTCAGTTTGAAGCTCCAGGGCTTTTGTTTAAAGGTCAGATGTCTTTAAGGTCCAGACGGTGAGCCTGATGACCGGTGGCGGCTCTGATCTTTGCTTTCGGTCTCCTGTAGCGCAAGCGTGTAACATTAGACGCAATGAACTTAAGATGACAATCAAATGTCTGTGTTTATCAAAAGCATTTGTCTCACACTCTTTTTCTGTGGTTTCTTCACGCCTCCCACAGCAGTTCATTAGAAAGGTGAGTATTCTCGCTGCTTCTGATTCTGCATCTGCTCGGGTTATTAGGGGTCAAGCACTGAAGGTGTGTAGACACCTATTAAATCAGTGGCGTTCTTATTATTCTTCCGTGTCTTCTTCTTCCGCTCTGGAAGTCTATAGCAGGCCATAGAAGCAAATTTGGCACACCGATGGAGGACAATCTGACCTGTCACCATATCAAATTTAGAGTCTCTAACTCAATCCCTCTAGCGCCACCAGCTGTCTAAAGTTGCACTTACGTTTGTGCTAATAACTTTGAAACCGCAAGGTTTTGTTGGCTAGAAACAAAATTATTTTTTTTAAAAGAAAAGAAAAAAAATTAAAACAAAATTATTTTTCCATCTGATTCCTTAGCTCATGACAATTCAATTGCATATTGATTGCATCGATTACCATATGACGTAATTTTCCGTCATGGACATTTTTCTGCCCATTTTGAATTTTCTGAAACATTTTGTGATGATTTTCACGAAAATGTAACCAGATCATCTTCAAACCATGCCGACAGAAAGTTAGGGAATTCAAGCCGTTCTCGAATAACGCATGAACGAATTCGTAGATGAAAATGAAAGTGAGGCTATTTCTCCGCAACACTTTAGCATATTCTTACAAAACTTGATGTGTGTGATGACAAGCATGACCTGAGGCTACCTGCACAGTTTCGGCGCAGTGCCTAGTGGTCAGGAGATTCGGTGCAGCATGCCGAGTTGAACGATAACCAATTTTCCCATATCAGCCATTTTAGTTTTGAATGTTGTCGGAAAATGCTATATTTTACAAATGCATTGGCATATCGTTACGAAACTCTGTATGTCTTCAGCACCAGGTAGTATGTGTCTTCGGCACACTGAGGGTGAAATTTCAGGGCACTGCCACCTTGTGGTCAAAAGTTATAATAAATTAGCAAAAAGGCTCATAACTTTTGATTAAAATTAGCATATTATAATGAAACTGGTCTTAATAGATTCTGTGGATCATGCCAAAAACAGATACCAATTTTGCTATTGTCGGCCAAACTTCCTGTCCGCCATTTTGATTTTCTTTAAAAACCTACTTTTTCGAACTTCTAGACCGTTTGTCCGATTTTTACCAAATTCGAGTCGGATCATCATCAGACTGTGCCGACAAAAAGTTATGGATTTAGTGTTGATAGAATGAACCATTTTTGTATAGCGCTGCAACAAATTTGAGGCATGATTTTGCCTAAAATCATCTTAATATGCTTTTATTCGCTCATTGTTGCAGTTGGTCTGCCTCATTTATAACCGTTGCGTCGCACAAAACAGTGAAATAATGATCAATAATGCACAATAAGGCCTATCTATTTCCAATAAAAAATATAAAGCAATTAAAAATACTATTTGGCCAGTGGAAAAGATTGAGAAAAACTTTCTCCGAAATGCATCAGTGTCATGGATCCGTATCTTAAATTTTCCTAATGTCTTGTACCGTTAAACATGGTATCACATGGATGAATATGCATATGCAAATGATATGCTGATGACCTTATGCATAGTAAAACGAGGCGTTGTAAGCTCCAGATATGGATATTTCGGGGAGGAGACGCATGTGAACATAATCTTCCGCTGACTGGGATTTATAAAGGGAATTTTGCACAGGTACACACGGGTTTATAAGTCTGAATATTTTTTGCCGTACTCCATTTTTGGCTTTCGGGTGCACATACACTTTTAGTAAGGATCCTACGCACAGTTTTAGAAACGAGACCCCAGATGCTCCGAGCAATGCAATCATGACTTGTCGTGTCCTCTTTGTGCTTGGCCCCTTAATTGCTGCTTGCAGCTTTATTTATTTGTGTGTGTCTGATGAAGGAGTGACTGTAACGGTTCAGATATTTATTTGTTTGTAATGATTCTGTCCGCAGGCGGCCCAGGGCGGAGGACACCGGACCTTACTCTACGGTCACGCTATTCTCCTCAGACACTCCTTCAGCGGGATGGTTGGTGAACTTTGCTTCTGTCGTCAGCTCTGTTTGACTCTCTGCAGGTTGTGTGACAGTTTCATGTTTTGTGCTGCAGTATCTGACCTGTCTGAAGACGTCACGGTCGATGACGGATAAATTATCGTTTGATGTGGGACTTCAAGAAGACTCAACAGGTGAAGCATGATTGTTGGGATTGAAGGTGAAACTGTGCAATCAGTTTGTTTTCTAGACTCCAGGAACCTCTAGAAATCACATGAGGAGAGTCCAGCGTTTACGATCTGTGTGTCGGTGTGTTTCTCTCCAGGCGAGCCCTGTTGGTGGACGATTCATCCCGCGTCCAAACAGAGATCCGAGGGGGAGAAAGTGCGCATCGGAGATGACCTCATTCTCGTCAGTGTTTCATCTGAACGCTATCTTGTGAGTATCAAATAAACCCAACATACAAGACATGACTTTAGATTTGATTTTCTTCAGGTGTGTAATTCGTCAAATCAAAGTCTTGGGTGTAAAATCAAAGTCTTGAACGTCAAATCAAATTTCATCGTTCTAGTAATAATGAACTCTTTGTATGTCTGTCTGAGCATCAGCAGCTTCATATAGCAAATAAATGATTGACACTGTCATAGATGGCAGTCATTGTGATCTCTGGTCCAGATGAGTCAGACATGATCAGCATTAGTCAGTGTGTTTGTTAGTGGACAGTTACAGCTTTTTACAGCTTAATCTGAATTTATGCAAGCATAACCCATGATGCAAAGCTTCTCAGTTATGACCTCTGGGGCAAACGCATCATAGGGCCCACATGACACGAGATGACGTGTTGCCATGGTAACGATTATGCACCCCGTCTCCCCGACAGCATCTGTCCATATCCAATGGCAACATCCACGTGGACGCGTCGTTCATGCAAACGCTGTGGAACGTGCATCCCACCTGCTCCGGGAGCAACGTGGAGGAAGGTTCGTCACCAGAACCAGCTTTCAAGGCCACACTGTAAAAAATTATTGTTGGTTTTACTTAAAAGAAATAAGTAACCTGGTTGCCTTAATTTTAAGTTCATTGAAATAACAAAAATGAGTTAATACAATGAAGGAGAATGGATTAATCAAAAGAAACTCAAAATATTAAGTTATCTGAACCACATAAATGATCTAAGTGGATTTGACATAAGAAAACATGTTGTTATAAATACATTTTTACAGTGCAGAGTCAGACACTACAGGCACAAACACTGTTGTCTCATGCATCTGTCAATTTTGAGATTTTGGGCTTTTCATGAAGTGTTTTTCAGAGTAGTGGAAAGAAAACATCCAAAACACACTTTTACCTGTATCTTTTAGAGCACATTATCTATTTGCGTCTGTAGATTTCAATTACAGTTTATCTTTAAAGGCTGTTTTCTCAAAATGAGTTTTTCCTCCTACATTGAGCCGGAAATCTCCACTTCAGTGACACTTGCATTCACCAAACTTCACCGTTTTATTCTTATCTGTATTCTGAAGGTTTTTACAGAGGGGTTTGTTCATATATAATTGTCCTGATTTTATACAACAGTTTATTCCTTCTTTTTTTTCTTTTTTTCAAAAATAAATATTATATTTTGTAAATCAAAAAATCAAAAATAAAGACTTTTTAAAAAAAAAATCAAAAATCCCCTCTGTAAAAACATTTGACTTACAGTATATATATATATATATATATATATATATAAATGAAACAAGAATTTTGAACCTGACTTTTTTTTTCTAGAAATGTATGCAAATTAGTGCATATTTAATTAGGTAGCGCCTCATTTGCATATTTAAACATCACATTTCAGAAAACTTGTCAAACAAAAATGTTTGCAATTATTAATTGTTATATAAACAATACATTTGCAATTATAATTATTAATATAATCAATCAACTGGTGAAGTATGGTGATATTTATTAGTTATTTGTTTGACCATATTCACCTGGGCAAGTGCAATAAAATAAAAAGTTAAATGTGTACTTTGGATGTAATCTGAAAGACATGTTATGAAAATAAAAATAGCTCTCAAAATTGAGCAGTGCATGAAAAAACAATGGTTGCAGTAAAACATCATTGATTTTCTTATTGATTTGTTTTATCAATACTTTGCCCGACTAAGATATTATAAAAGAGATATTTCTTTTATATATCTCAAACTGTACCAGTGCATGTGTAGTGACTCTCTTCTTGGGTCTGCTGAGGGTTATATTCTTCCTTTGTCTCGATTTTGATTTTCTAAAGACCTTGCCCGACTGATTCTTCTTTCGTCCTATAGGATACCTTCTTGGTGGTCATGTGATGCGTCTCTTTCACGGGCACGATGAGGTCCTGACGATCCCGGGGTCGGATCAGAGTGAGGAAGAGCAGAGGTAGAAACCAGATATCTGTCCATCTTCAACAGAGCAAACATCATCATCATCATCATCATCATCATCATCAACCAGGAGCCTTCAGCAAACTTCCAAGAGGGCGTCAAGATGACTTTAAATGATCTAAAATGAGACAAAACAAGCTTTAAAATAAGCTAAAAATCTATATTTTTCTTATTTTCAGTTTTTTTATCTTTAAAAACCAGGATTCTCAGTCTTGGAAAACCAGGATTAATGAGGAAGCTTTTATCCATCCATCCATCCATCCATTCATTTAACTAGTTATGATGAAATTGTGAGCAATATGTATTTTTTTTATTATTAAAAATGTTTTAAAATCCAGTAAATCAGGAATGATTGGAAAAGGTTAACAAGAACATTCAGCTCTTAACTCGTGGACTAATGAAGTTTAATTATTCTAATTCTAATTATTTTATTTGGTTATTTTAATGTGCAGTCTCAAAGGTTGTGAAGCACATGATGATCTAAAGATTTTCTCTGCGTCAGTAAAGTCCAAATGATGATCATGAACGTCGCCTTTATACACTACAGATTGTTTCAAAGCTGCTTCACCGTAATAAACAGGAAAATAACAGTTGATGTCTTTGAAATGTACCGTTTAAATTGCTAGATTTGATCAATAAATCATACATAAATAGGTACATTTTTCAACTTAAATTCAAAATAACTCACAATTTCAATGCCTAACCCTTTTAATTCAGCTCTAAATATCTTACATTGGGTGTCAATGTCCAGATCAATTCAGTTTAAATGATATGATAGTGTGCAGTTACATGATTGTGTTTTGAAGCTCATCCTGGTGTGATCTCTGTGATTCAGAAGCGTCTGTGAACTGGGTCGAGTTGAGCGTAACCCGGAGACGAACCGCTGAAGATGCGATGGGTCCCTCTGAGCTCCTCGTAGGCGTGTGGCCTATTTTTAGCGTTGGGTGCGTCGTCTGCAGGGTTAGATGTGGGCTGTCAGCTCCGGCCTGTGGCGTTCTGTCCTGTCCTTGAAATCTAATCAAAGCGACTCCTTCCTTTAAAGGAGTTTCTGCAAGACGTCCTTCAGACGTATCGCAGATCTGTCAGAGATTTCTGTTATCCAGAGTGTTTCACGTCCTCGATGACGTGCAGCGCTTCTGATCAATAAACGTGACGGTTACCGTTAACAGAAAATCTCCTCTAAACCACATTAGTTTAAACCTTCATCCTTCCCTCCTGGGTCAGAATGACCCGAAGCCCTAAAATTATATATATATATTTTTTTTGTCCTTATTTTATTTCATTTTTTCTATTTTTTAATGCCAATTTTTTTGGGAGATTTTTTTTGTTATTTTTAATTTGAATTTGATTTTGAAGTAAATAATACATAAATAGTAATTTAAGCACATTTTTCAACTAAATAACTCACAATTTCATGCATAACTCTTTTATTTCAGCTCTAAATATCTTACATTGTGTGTCTTTGCCGACGTCTTGTGGAATATAATAATATGATATTTCATGACTCTAGATGGCCTTATAGCTCTATATGGAGTAAATGAGCTGTTCCTCTGGGTCCTAAAGTCAGTTTCGGTGAAGTTTTAGCATTTTTAGTTTTCTCTATGTGAACTGAAGCATTCCTCGCATTCCATTAATTTCTAAAGGGGTCAAATTGACCCGTAAGGGAAGGATTTGTTACTTTTTTAAATTTCAACCACAAAACTCCTCGAATCCATAAATAAAAAAAAAGTGTGTATTTGTGGTTCAAGTGCGACAAAAGTCCTAGAGTCTCTGATAAACACTCAATTTTTTTTAATTTGATCAAAAATGATTTCCGGGTCAAAATGACCTGAGGGAAGGTTAAGTCAGCTTTAGGATTTAACTGCGTCTGAAATCGTGCTGTGAATTCTGACATATGCACTGCCTTCTACAGTGTGCACAGTAGTAGAGAAGTGTGTGATTTCAGAATCAATCAGCCATTTGAATGCATCGGTTGAGTAAACGATTCAATGACTCACTCATTAGGACAGTGATTTGCTGCCTCCTACTGGCAGTTTTAGATTCAGATTTAAAGTATTTATTTGTTTTTAATCATTCTTATTTACCTTTACATTTATGCATATGGCAGTTGCTTTTATACAAAGCAGCTTGCATTGGCTTTAAGGTACGCATTTACATTAAATCAGTTCATCAGAATTATACAATTTGAAAGTACATGTACACTACCGTTCAGGTCAGTACGTTTTTTGGTTTTTGAAAGAAAGAAATACTTTTATTCAGCAAGGATGCATTCAATTGTCCAAAATTGACCGTAAAGACATTTTGTTAACTTAAAAAATAAATAAATACTGTTCTTTTGAATTTTCTATTAATCAAAGAACCCCCCCCCCCCCAAAAAAAAAAATGTATCACAGTTTCCATAAAAATATTAAACATAAACAAACAAATGTTTCTCGAGCATCAAATCCTCATATTAGAGTGATTTGTGAAGGATCATGTGACACTGAAGACTGGAGTAATGATGCTGAAAATTCAGCTTTGATCACAGGAATAAATTACACTTTACTGTATATTCACATAGAAAACAGATGATTCACATTATAATAATATTTCACTGTTTTACTGTATTTTTGATTAAATAAATGCAGCCTTGGTGAGCAGAAGAGAAAAATATAAAAAAATCCCTAAACTTTTGAATGATAATTTATAAATGATGCAATTAAAACACAGGAACTCATTCCAGGGTAGAGCTGCAATATTATGACAATAAGCATAATTGCTCTTGATACTGTAATAATGTTAATATTGATTGATAGAATACATAAAAAATGCTTTGTGTTTGGGGAAACGGCACATGATATTCCGGCTTTACAGACAGAACAAGATAAGAACCATTTATGAATTAGTTTATTGCTTCTTACAATAGAAAATCAAGACTTGACGCTGGTTATTTTAGTTGAAACGGTTTTTCAAACTGGAAATCAATTATATACAGAAAACGAGCAAAGAAAAGCGAAAAAATGATGCCCACAATCAACACTTTTCATTCATTTTCACATTTCCCTTTAATAGTCATAATTGATTTAGCTTAATGTGCATTTTTGGGGGCGTTTGTGTTGATTTTAAACGCTTTTTTGCCTCCCGTTTCTTGGAAACTTGTTTTGACTGGTGTTTTTCAGATTGGTGAACTATGAGACTGGTAAAGCCGGAGCCAAAGCCCGATCTCTGTGGAGGCTGGAGCCGTTGCGGATCAGGTGTGTGTCTTCAGAACCGAGATCTAGTCATGAGATCGTCTCAGTCAAAAGTCCTTCAGGATGTTCTGTAATAATTATTGTAATTCATTATAGCTATTAGTTATTAAGTTTCAGGAGTGACAAATGCATTTAAATATGAATCGCCTAAATTATCGTTACGTAATTGAATGGAACGCGACTCACAGCAAATTAATATAACAGTGACCAAACCTCGTTATATTTGGCCATTGGTTTTGTTTATGCTTGAAAGGCTGAGCTTCTCTTGCATTGTTGCCATAACCATTTATTATTCATCCATTTATCTATTTATTAAGCGCTTCTAGGCTCATAAAACAATCAAGGTTATGGAGTTATTAAAGTCCCCCTGTGGTGTAAATCCAGCTTTTAAAGTTGTTTATGTGTCTATGTGGTGTTTTTAATCTGCTTTAAGACAAAGCATGTGTAAGTTCATAAGTCGACACCATTGCTGAGTATTTCCTCCTTAAAACTGCAGTGAACCAAAGACAGTCTCAAACACACGCTTTGAAATCGCTGGTGTTTCTGACGTCACAAACTACCTTGTAACCAATCAGATCAACGTGTGATCGTCAACCAGTGGATCTCTGAGCTGAGTGAGCGAGTGGAGGCGGGGCTTATTTGCATATTCATAGAACCGCGCATACTAAATGAGGCAAGGGTGTCGAGTTACAGTCAAGATATTTTAAGACATGAAGACATTCTTTTGCAAGGAAAAACTTAAAAAAATGTCATTTTGGTGATTAAAGATGAGTTTTAAGGGATACAATATTGACTACAGCGGGACTTTAAAATGCGCAGGTGCGGGTCGCGATATTTTGGTCTTGTTTTCAATATAATGCATTTGTATTTATTTGGTTTATTATGGGTTTGTTCTTGTTTGCTGTTTTTTCTAGCAAGATCTGGCAACACAAATGAGTTGAGGCTCACATAAAAAAAGACACATCTCTGACGCGCGTTTACACACATTATTAACAGTTCGGTTCGGTGCACAGTGCGTAGACCGCTTGTAAATCACTAGCGTTTATCACTACCTGCAGTTTTCAGAGTTAATTCAGTTGTAGAATGCAGTCGCCGCTCCTGTAAATGACTGAACTGTGTGTGAACAGAACAGGATTAAACGCTGAACTGTGTGTGAACAGAACAGGATTAAACACTAAACACTGAACTGTGTGTGAACAGAACAGGATTAAACGCCGAACTGTGTGTGAACAGAACAGGATTAAACACTAAACGCTGAACTGTGTGTGAACAGAACAGGATTAAACGCCGAACTGTGTGTGAACAGAACAGGATTAAACACTAAACGCTGAACTGTGTGTGAACAGAACAGGATTAAACACTAAACGCTGAACTGTGTGTGAACAGAACAGGATTAAACGCCGAACTGTGTGTGAACAGAACAGGATTAAACACTAAACGCTGAACTGTGTGTGAACAGAACAGGATTAAACACTAAACGCCGAACTGTGTGTGAACAGAACAGGATTAAACGCCGAACTGTGTGTGAACAGAACAGGATTAAACACTAAACGCTGAACTGTGTGTGAACAGAACAGGATTAAACACTAAACGCTGAACTGTGTGTGAACAGAACAGGATTAAACGCCGAACTGTGTGTGAACAGAACAGGATTAAACACTAAACACTGAACTGTGTGTGAACAGAACAGGATTAAACACTAAACGCTGAACTGTGTGTGAACAGAACAGGATTAAACACTAAACGCTGAACTGTGTGTGAACAGAACAGGATTAAACACTAAGGGCCCTCTCATACACCCAGTGCAATGCAGCGCCAGGCGCGACGCGTTTTGCTAGTTTCAGCCCGACGCAGTTATCATTTTTATTTGCTGCTGGTCTGAAAACGAGGTCTGTGCAACTGGCTTTTAAAGGGAATGGGAGACGAGACTCTGATTGGTTTATTGCACGTCACGTCCAAAACACACCCATTACTCATTAAGAGAATAAGGACAACCCTTTTAGACCATGCGCCGGGACCACCGACCATTTTTCCCGTCTTTAAACTAGCAAAAGTGGATTCGCACACGCTCTAAGTGCGCTTTAGACCATGCGCTTAGATCGTTAAAATAGGGCCCTTAACGCTGAACTGTACATGACCTTATTAACCCATGATCTCCATGTGTGTTCAGTTGGTGTGGCAGTCACATTCGCTGGGGTCAACCGTTCCGCCTGCGTCACCTGACCACCGGCCACTACCTGGCGCTGACCGAGGACCGGGGCGTTGTGTTGCAGGACCGAGAGCGATCCGACACCACGGCCACAGCCTTCTGCTTCAGAGCCTCCAAGGTGATCACACACAACATCAGTGCACTCGTGATCTGCAGTAATGTGCATAAACTTGCAGTTATGAGGGAAAAAAGTCAAAATTGTGAGATATAAACTCATAATTGCAAGAAAAAATTGTCAGTTAAAAAGTCACAATTACATTTACATTTTTTTAATGCTATGGCAGAATTTTTTTTTTTTGCAATTCCGAGTTTATAACTTGCAAATGTGAGATAAAATGTCACAGTTACCTTTTTACTTTTCTATTCATTGGCTAAAACAAGCTTCCATAAAAGCGTTTCCACAGAAATATGAAGCAGCACAACTGTTTTCAACACTGATAATAATCATAAGTGTTTCTTGAGCATCAAATCTTCATATTAGAGTGATTTGTGAAGGATCATGTGACACTGAAGACTGGAGTAATGATGCTGAAAATTCAGCTTTGATCACAGGAATAAATTACACTTTACTGTATATTCACATAGAGAACAGATGATTTACATTAGAATAATATTTCACTGTTTTACTGTATTTTTGATGAAATAAAGCAGCTTTAGTGAGCAGAAGAGACTCTTTCAGACACATTACAGATGTTCATCACAAGTTCCACAGACAGAGGCCTTTAATATCAGACCAAATCTCTGAAGTTTATTGAATTATTAGAGTTAAATCTGTAAAAGACAGATGCTCTAATTGATTCCAGCTCTCAAAGGGTCAATATTCAGCAAAGAGGATCTTCCTCCAGAGCTTCATTAAATGAGAACCATCACTTTTATAGTGTGTCATTTGTCATCCACTTATTCTCCCTCCGCTGCTTTGATTTTACTCCCGACGTTCCAGCAGGGAAAGCGATCCCAGTGTTTGAGGATTCATCAGCTTTGCCTTCGGGATGTGCTGTAATGTTAGTTCATTATTGAGTCGTGAAGAGCTCCAGATCTATCATCATGTTTTCAGGTCAAACTCACATAATCACATGAGTGATGAGCTGTAAACGCTTCATGCTTTCGCTGTAAACTGTGCTTGTTAACTATTAATATTTAATGCTCGACAGAAAGAGCAAGAGCTGTTTATAGAGGTGATGTTTTCGGATTATTTTAATCAGCCTCCAAATTAAATTAATTTAAAAGAAGTAAAATAAAATTACATTTTACATTTTATTTTATAAATTGTTTAAGTTTTTTTTATTATATATATGTATGTCTATGTTTTTATTAATTTCTTTTTAATCCTCATCATTTACATTTCTTTGAAGCGGCCTGCAGATTGCAAAGGAAGCCTGTTATTTTAGTATAATTGAAATGCTATTATAGTTTTTATTAATGTTTTACATTTTTACTGTCATATTTTCAGTTCTTTATCGTAAAGGTTTATTCATTTTGTTGTGTTTGACATTTCATTAGTTTGTCTTGTTTTAATGTCTATGTAGTTTTTATGACTTTTTTCAATTTGAGTTATTTTTTAATACATCAGGTTAAACTAAATGAAAAGACGTAAAATCAAATTAATAATATATAATAATATTATACATTGTCTTAGTTAATGTTTTATTTTAATATGATGCCACATGAATAGTCTGTTTTGGTTCAATGTAATTTTATGAATTTGTGTGTGTTCCTGTGAGTTCCTGTATTTTATAGTCTAGAGTTGTCCGATTGTGCAGCGCTTTGGTCAGCGGTGGCTGTTTTAAATGTGCTCTAGAAATAAAGTGCCTTGATATCAAATGAATCGCCTCACACACTCTAGATCCTCCCGTCTGCTGCATTAAATGTGTGTTCTGTGTTTGTTCAGGATAAGCTGGAGTGCAGTCCGAAGCGGGACATCGAGGGCATGGGAGTGGCGGAGATCAAGTACGGAGACTCTCAGTGTTTCGTGATGCACGTGGCGACGGGACTCTGGCTGTCCTATCAGGCGCCCGACGTCAAATCTGCTCGACTGGGGCCGCTCAAGCGACGAGTGAGCTTCACATCTGCATCATAGAGTTCATGTAGGCCAGGTCTAATGACCTGAAACGGGCCTCGTAACAGGAGGAGCCGCTCCATTACGCCACACACACACCAGCGGCGGGAATTAACTGGGGCTCGGAGCAAAAATGCCACCAAAATTAATATAAATGCTCCCAAAATTAGGAAAAATGACACCAAAATTAGGAAAAATGCCCCATAACTGAACAAAAATGCCCCCAAAATTAGGAAAAATGCCCCCAATATTAGGAAAAATGCCCCCAAATTAATTAAAATGCCCCCAAATTAATAAAAATGCCCCAAAATTTGTAAAAATGCCCCATAAATGAACAAAATGCCCCCAAAATGAGTAAAAATGCCCCCAAATTAGGAAAAATGCCCCATAAATGAACAAAAATGCACCCAAAATTAGGAAGAATGCCACCAAAATTAGGAAAAATGTCCCCCAAATTAATAAAAATGCCCCCAAAATTAGGAAAAATGCCCCATAATTGAACAAAAATGCCCCCAAAATTAGTAAAAATGCCCCCAAATTAATTAAAATGCCCCCAAATTAATAAAAATGCCCCATAAATGAACAAAATCCCCCCAAATTAATAAAAAATGCCCCCAAATTAATAAAAATGCCCCAAAATTAGGAAAAATGCCCCATAAATGAACAAAAATGCCCCCAAAATTAGTAAAAATGCCCCCAAATTAATTAAAATGCCCCCAAATTAATAAAAATGCCCCATAAATGAACAAAATGCCCCCAAATTAATAAAAATGCCCCAAAATTAGGAAAAATGCCCCATAAATGAACAAAAATGCCCCCAAAATGAATGACAATGCCCCCAAAAATGTCTTTGTGTGAGTTCTTGTTTGTAATATTTATAAGCAATACCACACGAGCAAGAGTATCAGTATCACACGTGTTTCCCCGAATATCAACACGTTTGCAAATGTGTGTAAATATAGATTTTTATACAACAGGTCAATAAACAAGAAGATAATCTACATTTTACGTTCTTTGAAACGGCCTCCAAATTGCAAAGGAAGCCTGTCATTTTAGCATAATTAAAATATTATTATAGTTTTTATTAATGTTTTACATTTTGTACAGTTCTTTTTTTATCTTAAAGTTTTATTCATTTTGTTGTGTTTGACATTGTATTAGTTTATCTTTTTTAAATATGTCTATGTAGTTTTTATGACTTTTTTTGTATTTAGTTATTTTACATCAGGTAAAAGAAACACATCAGGTTTTTTGTGTTTTTTATATTTTATTTATATAAATTATTTTTTATATATCATTTTTATATTGTTTTAGTTGACATTTTATCTTAAAGTATAAAAATGTTTGTATACATGTCTATTTTTTTGTCAATTTCTATTTTTATTTTAGTTATTTTAGTACATCAAGTTAAACTGAATAAAAGTGAGAAATGTTGCTTTGGCAACTAGCTGAAATAAAAATATATATTTTTATATTTTATTATCTTTTTAAATTTTTTTAGTTGCGTCAATGTAGTTAAGTTAAACTAAATGACAAGCTGATATAAAATACGATTTTTTAATATTATATTTCAGGTAACGTTTTTTGTAGTTAATGTTTTTTTTTATTTAAATGTAAATGTTTTTTATGGTTTTAGTTTTTTTTAAATAGAATTATGTATAGTTTTTATTTATTTTAATTCCAGTTTTAGTAGTGCAACGTTACATGATGAAAACGACATATGCTGCCTTGGAATATTTTATTTTATTTCATGTCTGTATAGTTTTAGCTGAAATACAGTATATTTTTAAATAAATGTCTTTAGTTAAGTATAATACCCAGCAGCCTCCTGTACTAAATCATCATGTGTTGGCTTTGGTCAAGCGATGTCAACAACACTTTCTAGTTCTTGTGTTATTAAGTTAGACATACGTGTGGTGTGAGTTCAGCGGATCCTCTGTGTGTTTCAGGCCTGTCTTCACTCTGAAGGACACATGGATGATGGTCTAACGCTTCAGCGATGTCAACACGAGGAGTCGAGAGCGGCTCGAATCATCCGAAACACCACTCGTCTCTTCAGCTGCTTCATCAGGTACCACACACACACGACCTTTGACCTCGTTCGACCTCACGTGTGTGTGGAATAAGTGTGTATTCCGGCCAGATGGTGCACTGGATCTCACAAACACACTATTTTTAGCTCTCACATGCATCTCGAATGTTGTGTGAGTCGAGCTCCCGATGGCACTTTCATCCAGGACGTTTTTCAGGAAATATGTTTAATAATCTTATATAAGCGACGCTGTTTTGGCTCAGAGTTGAATGTTATTCCGGGAAGTTTATTACTGTCACACTTCAGCTTCACGGTTCCTGCGCTTGTTCCTCTTGTAGCTCTGAGATGGACTGCAGTCACATGGGTTATTATCCCACAGGCCGCTTATATAAATGAATGTTTTAGAGAACGACAGTCAAACCTTCATTTATTCAGACATCTTCAACATTTCTCACATCATCAGTTTATTCGCTATAGTTTAGAAAATGGTAATAAAATATGAGCAGAACTCAGTTGATATTTGACTGGTTTTGTCCGTCCTTCTGTTAGACTGTCTCACACATGAATTATGTTGAATATCTGTCAGCTGTTAAATTTAACTACACAATTAGATAATACCAGTTTAGCTCAACCAATCACCAAGCAATGCTTCATTGTGTTCAGTCTGTGTGTAAAAAGAGCATTAGCAATTAAAGAAAACACACTTCAGCAAAACATGATCAGCTCAAAGTGTCCCAATCAGTTTTGGTCCCAAATTTTGTACAAATGTTACTGGTAGTCTCTGAATGATGAATTATTGGGTATAATATGTCACAGTTTACTTTATTTTGCTCTCCTCACTTACATAAATGAGCTATAGTGTCCTGATCACACTAGTGAAACAATATCAAAGATGATATCTGGTGTCTGAATAGTGTTTGGTTTGACTGTATGTTCAGAGTCTTGATGTTTTCAGGCTCTACTAGAACAGGTTTTCCTGCTTGAATGTTGATTATTTTCCTCATATTCTCCATTGTTGCGGCTCCTCTCTTCCCAGTCTGTCAGTAACGCTCTGTTTACTTCCTGTCTCTATGAAGCCCCTCCTTCTGAAAAGCACACTGTGCTCTGATTGGTCGGCTGGAGCGGTGTGTTGTGATTGGTCGAGAGCTTTGAGTGTGTTTGGGAAATGTCCCGCCCCTTTCCATAACCGCCAGTTTAACACACTACTGAATAACTCAACCAGGCCCCGCCCCTTTATTCTTCGCATGAATTATTATAATGAGGAATATTGTGACGTGTTCGTTCCCGGAAGAAACTCAAGATACAATGAGTTCAGAAACACTGACACTGATATAGAGAAGAACTGGAGCTTTATTCTGCGTATGAATTATTTTAATGAGGAATATTGTAAGCAGTGTTCATCATTCAATGACCTTCCTGTCACTTAGAGGTGTTGTAGGATTATTTCTGACGCGTGAGATCCACACAAGACGCTTCCAGTCCAGTACTGCATTTATCCCTTTATTTTTCTCAGTTCCGATGCCAAAACACACTGTAATCCACAAGTTTGCATCATGTCCACATACGATCCTGACACGGTCAGAAATAGTCTGCTTAGTTACACCTGTCTTCACTTCTCTCTGGCTACCGATATACCCATTAAACCCACACTCCCCCCAGTGTCCAGCAGTGGAACTACAACACATTATAGAAAGAGCATGATGGCTCTTACACATGTGACTAATGTTGCTGTCTCTGCTGTTGTGTGGACAGAGAGCTGGACGGTCTGAGCGCTAAGAACCGTGTGTGTGTGGTTCTGCCCATCGAAGAGGTTCTGCAGACGCTGCACGATCTGATCGTGTACTTCAGACTGCCGGACGCCGAGCTCGAGCACGAGAAGAAGCAGATCAAACTGCGTTCGCTGAAGAACCGGCAGAACCTCTTCAAGCAGGAGGTGAGCTGAACGCGTCTCTGGACCGAGGAGCACATCTAATTTTATTAAGCTATAAAATTATACTAAATTTTAGTTTTGTCCAGAAAGCTTATTTTATTTCATTTTGATAATATTTTGGATATTTTTTTATGCTATTTTTTGGATTTTAATTTTTTTTTTTTTTTTTTTACCTTTTAAATGACTAGATTTGATCAATGAATAAATAGTAATTTAAGCACATTCCTCACATTCTTTCAACTTAAATTCAAGATAACTCACAATTTCATGCATAACCCTTTTAATTCAGCTCTAAATATCTTGCATTGGGTGTCATTGGGTGTCATACACACGTAGGCAATTTAAAAAAGAATTTTTTGGTAAGTTTTAGCATTTTC
>NC_140226.1:34691825-34756825 GCF_951802725.1 Rutilus rutilus
GGATACGCCCCCTATCCAGGCGGAGGAGAGGGATGGGGCGGCAACGGCGTCGGGGACGATCTCTACTCGTACGGCTTCGACGGGCTCCATCTGTGGTCGGGTACGCACTCACTACACACACACACACACACACACACACACACACACACACACACACACACACACACACACACACACGCGCGCGCGCGCACACACACACACACACACACACACACACACACACACACACACACTCACACTCACACTCACACTCACTCACTCACTCACTCTCACTGACACACTAGCTTCCGGCAGATGGCCGTACGCAAGTCGACTTACGCCAAAAGAGTAACACTTCATTACGTTGTGCGTCAAGTTCAACTGTTTCTCTTTTGGCGCAAGTTGACTTGTGTAGGCCGTCTGCCGGAAACTCGTTATTTTAGTTGATAAAGTTTTAAATATGGATATTTTTCTTACATGAACGCATCGCTTCACTTCATAAGGCCTTTATTAACCCCCAGAGCAGTGTGGAGTACTTTTATGATGGACAGATGCACTTTTATGATGGATAGATGCACTTTTATGATGGACAGATGCACTTTGATGATGGATAGATTCACTTTTATGATGGATAGATTCACTTTTATGATGGATAGATTCACTTTTATAATGGATAGATGCACTTTTATGATGGATAGATGCACTTTGATGATGGATAGATTCACTTGGATAGATGCACTTTTATGATGGATAGATGCACTTTGATGATGGATAGATTCAATTTTATGATGGACAGATGCACTTTTATGATGGATAGATGCACTTTTATGATGGACAGATGCACTTTTATGATGGACAGATGCACTTTGATGATGGACAGATGCACTTTGATGATGGATAGATTCACTTTTATGATGGATAGATTCACTTTTATAATGGATAGATGCACTTTTATGATGGATAGATGCACTTTGATGATGGATAGATTCACTTTTATGATGGATAGATGCACTTTTATGATGGATAGATGCACTTTTATGATGGATAGATGCACTTTGATGATGGATAGATTCACTTTTATGATGGATAGATGCACTTTTATGATGGATAGATGCACTTTGATGATGGATAGATTCACTTTTATGATGGATAGATGCACTTTTATGATGGATAGATTCACTTTTATGATGGATAGATGCACTTTTATGATGGATAGATGCACTTTGATGATGGATAGATTCACTTTTATGATGGATAGATGCACTTTTATGATGGATAGATGCACTTTGATGATGGATAGATGCACTTTGATGATGTATAGATGCACTTTGATGATGGATAGATTCACTTTGATGATGGATAGATTCACTTTTATAATGGATAGATGCACTTTTATGATGGATAGATGCACTTTTATGATGGATAGATGCACTTTTATGATGGATAGATGCACTTTGATGATGGATAGATTCAATTTTATGATGGACAGATGCACTTTTATGATGGACAGATGCACTTTTATGATGGACAGATGCACTTTGATGATGGACAGATGCACTTTGATGATGGACAGATGCACTTTTATGATGGATAGATGCACTTTGATGATGGATAGATTCACTTTTATGATGGATAGATTCACTTTTATAATGGATAGATGCACTTTTATGATGGATAGATGCACTTTGATGATGGATAGATTCACTTTTATGATGGATAGATGCACTTTTATGATGGATAGATGCACTTTTATGATGGATAGATGCACTTTTATGATGGACAGATGCACTTTTATGATGGATAGATGCACTTTTATGATGGACAGATTCACTTTTATGATGGATAGATGCACTTTTATGATGGATAGATGCACTTTTATGATGGATAGATGCACTTTTATAATGGACAGATGTACTTTTATGATGGACAGATGCACTTTTATGATGGATAGATGCACTTTTATGATGGATAGATGCACTTTGATGATGGACAGATGCACTTTTATGATGGACAGATGCACTTTTATGATGGATAGATGCACTTTGATGATGGACAGATGCACTTTTATGATGGATAGATGCACTTTTATGATGGATAGATGCACTTTTATGATGGACAGATGCACTTTTATGATGGATAGATGCACTTTTATGATGGACAGATGGACTTTTATGATGGACAGATGCACTTTTATGATGGATAGATGCACTTTTATGGACTTCCAAAAACAAATACCCATTCACTGCCATTTTAAAGCTTGGAAGAGCCACGACATTTTTTAATATAACTCTGATTGTATTCGTCTGAGAGAAGAATGTCATATACACCTAGGATGACTTCAGGGTGAGTAAATCATGGGCTAATTTTCATTTTTGGGTGAACTACTCCTTTAATAACGTTTCACACATGCGTGCAGGACGTGTCCCGAGGGCCGTGGCGTCGGTGAACCAGCACATGTTGTCGTCTGATGACGTGGTCAGCTGTTGCATGGATCTGAATGCTCCCAGCATCTCCTTCAGGATCAACGGGCAGCCGGTGCAGGGCATGTTCGAGAACTTCAACATCGACGGGCTGTTCTTCCCCGTGGTCAGCTTCTCCGCCGGCGTCAAGTACGATTCACGTTTATTCAATTCAGTTCACATTTATTTGTCTGTTATAAAGAGCTCATTGATTTTTACATTACATGCATCAGAATTTCATCATACTTTTTGGCCTTATAAATATCAGCATCTGCACCATATAGCATATTTTTGATCAGTTTAAGCCTCTGAATAAAATTGAGCATAATCAATTCAATGCAAATTTATTTGTGTTGCGCTTTTCACAACACGCATAATTTCAAAGCAGCTTTACAGAAAGTGCATGAGTCCACATTACAATTTACAGTGATCTGTTATCAGAGGAAACTGCCTAAGTTATGTATTTCAGAAATGTACATATACAAATCACGGTTCGCGAAAAATTGATTAATTTAAACAATGTAATAATTAAAGGCAGAAACAATGAGCTGATTGAAGTAATGAATACTTGTTTGGTAACAAATGATTATGACATTTAGAACAATTTAGCATTTCTGTGCACTATTGTCTCAGCACACACTTAACCCTTGTGTCGTCTTATAGGGTGCGTTTCCTGTTAGGCGGTCGCCATGGAGACTTCAAGTTCCTGCCCCCGTCGGGTTACGCCCCGTGTCACGAGGCTCTGCTGCCGAAAGAGAAGATGAGGGTCGAGCCGGTGAAGGAGTACAAGAGAGATGTGGACGGAGTGAGAGACTTACTGGGAAACACACACTTGATGTCACAGGCCTCCTTTATTCCCAAACCTGTGGACACGTCTCAGGTACACACACACACACACTCACTCACTCACTCACTCACTCACTCACTCACTCACTCACTCACTCACTCACGCACTCACTCACTCACTCACTCACTCACTCACTCACTCACTCACTCACTCTCACACACACACAAACACACACACACACACACACACACACACACACACACACACACACTCTCACTTACTCACTCACTCGCTCACTCACACACACTCACACTCACACACACGCACACACACTCACACTCGCACACACTCACAGAGACTCACTAACACACTCACACACACACACACAGAGACACACACACACACACTTACACACACACACACACACACACTTACACACACAGAGACACACACACTCACACACAAACACTCACACACATGCACACATACTCACACACTCATACTAACTCAAACACACACTCACTCACTCACTCACTCACTCACTCACTCACTCACTCACACACACACACACCCTAACATAGACACTCATAAGAAATACTTAGTACCACAAAATTCCCTCGAAATACAAAATATTAAAGGTATTGCGGAGGATTTTCTTTTTCCGGGTGGATCATCAAGACTATTGGTCCTCCTAGTTGTCAATCATTCTGGTGATATGTTTACGTAAGGTTTCTTCTAAATGTCTGAGGGTCGCAAGAGAAAAAGTGTCTACGAATTGTATTACAAGAAGAGAAAGGCCTCTGAAGAAAGAAACAAGACCAGAGTGTTTTTGGGAGAATATTTCACACGCTGGCGTGCGCTAAAAGCACAGGTTGGGCTTCCCACTGAAGTTTCTACTCGACAGGTAAAGTTTGGCAGGCTATTTGGAGAAATCCATTTAAAAGCACTGCTAGTACAAGTTAATGTAAGCTATGATTAGCGATGCTAGCCCTGGCACAAGTCACGCACTCGGCTTGTGCACACGTTTAACAGGTGTTCCCTCTCGGGAGCAGGGAGAGTGATGCGCATGTGCATTTGTTCAAAAAGTGGAGAGGGCGGTTCTTTTCTAAAGTTCGGGAAAATCCTCCACTATACCTTTAAATACAAAATATTTTTAAACAAAAATATCTTGCAAAAACAGAGTGTGTATGTGCCCTAAATGTGGACCAGCCCCAGTTAAATTAAAACATTCCATGATTTGCTTTAGAATTAAAATGGTAAAGAACATGTTAATTACAGAAACTTGTGTTTATATCCAAACGTTGATGACGTCTGTGTTTATGACGGTCGCACACAGATCCTCTATCAACTCTTTCAACTCTATTCTCTTTAACTGTACTTCTCTTTTATTTTTCTTATTTTTGTGAAGCGCTTTGAGATGTAACTTTTAAAGGCGCTATAGAAAATAAAGTTTATTATTATTATTATTATTATTACAGATGGTTAACAGTGCTGTTTTGTGTGTGTGTGTGTGTGTGTGTGTGTGTGTGTTCAGATTGCGATGCCTCCTCATCTGGAGAAGGTTCGGGATCGGCTGGCGGAGAACATCCATGAGCTCTGGGGAGCCAACAAGATCGAGCTGGGCTGGTCCTACGGGAAGGTACCATCCGGACACACACACACACACACACACTGATATCAAATGACTGCAGAAGTCGTGTATCATGTGACCTGTGCCCGTCGTTTGTTTTGCTTTCTCTTTTATGATTTGCTCTTCGATTAAAACAGAGGGTAAGTGACTCGGTTATACCCATCATCCCGTGTGGTTGTGACCCGCCATGTTCATGTAGTGTCACTGATGTGATTGATTTACTCAGAAATAAGGGGCCCGGCAGCCATTTTGGCTCTCTGACTGACATGTGTACGTCACAGTAATCCTCTAGATGCTTGTCTAGAGACATTGTGGGCCCTTTAAGAAACTGGAAATCAAATGCACAGATGTGTGTCTGTGTCCACGTCATCCTTCATCTCCGGTGTGTAAACGAGCAGCTGTTTCACTCTCGGGGAAGTTTGGCATGAGCTGGACGAGCAGAGTTTAATGTGTGTTTTAATGAGCGCTCGTTAGCTGACCCTGACGCTCTGGCACCGAGGATTATATTCACACAGAGGGAGATGTAGTCCTGCTTTAAATCTTCAGCCGTGGCTCATGGTAAATCAAGACCTGTCAATCTGAGCCATCGATGCGATCCAAGAACGCTTCGGCTGTAAAACACTGGCTATGTTTACATGCTACCAAATAATCCATTAGTAACGGGATTCACGGCTCAATCGGACTGAAAATTGAGCTCGATCCCAATGAAACTTCGATCGGATTGAAAGGGTCGGTTTATTCCTTTTCTAATCCGATCGAGAGGACATGTAAACACTTGATCGTGTTGAAAACCGAAACTGAAAGGACTGCGCATGTGCAATGATGTAGAAATTGCGTCATTTAAGAGATACGGTATAGACCTTATGTAGCTCCGCCCCTTTTCAGCGCTGCGCTCGTTGTCTTTTGACTTCCGGTCTGTATTTTCACAGCGATTTTGCGTGTTTATTAATGAACGGCTCATTTTAAAATCTTCCCGGTC
The DNA here is from genome assembly GCF_951802725.1 of Rutilus rutilus. Lineage (NCBI taxonomy): Eukaryota > Metazoa > Chordata > Actinopteri > Cypriniformes > Leuciscidae > Rutilus > Rutilus rutilus. Next base: position 34,697,660 of record NC_140226.1, read on the forward strand.
GACTGACATTTGTTAAGTCATCTGCTTTAAACATTACAGTCCTCATGATAACTTTCGTTAACTTTACATTAAGTAAATCCACTTCAAAAGCTAATTACTCCTGGACAGCAGTGCCATAGAGATATACAGAGTGACTGCAAAAACGGAAGTTAAAAGACAATTTTCTAAAGATGGCGGTGCCCTCGTTTCTCTGGCGCATAAGGTCTATACAGTCATTCATATCACTTATTACACAGCATTTCAACACATTAATAATTATGGGGATAAGCGATATTGATTTCAGATTAAACGGTTTTATAATCGTACCTGTTTGTATCTTATAATCCAAATGGCCGCCGCTGTGTTTGTGTGAAACGAGAGAGCGAGTCCACGATACGGGATGGCATAATTAAATAACTATTCAAAATATTGATTCAACTGAGTTGTAATATTTTATTAGCTCACCAAACGCAAAACTTCCACGAAGAAACGTTCCTAGTGAGCGTATAGCGCTGATGGCGTCAGTGACCCGGATGAGCCGGTGTTCCTGTTCCCAGAGGCTGTTATCTGGGAATAATATACCACTGGATGTGTGATTGACCAATCAGAATCAAGTATTCCACAGAGCCGTGTAATAAAGTGTCATATAAATGCTAACAACATGTTAGAAATGAGTTACCATGCTAAAAACATGCTAATGACTATGCTATGATGTGTGGAACGAGCTAGCGAGTAAACACTACATTCAGATTCATCAGTCAGAATCAATTCAGTCCGACTGAAACAGAAGTTAATGTAAACGGATCCGGTGTAAATCATGACCTGTCAATCTGAGCCATCGCTCCGGCTGTAAAACGCTGTCTCTTCTAGCGCTGCCCTCGACTAAAGACTTTTCTAGTCCACTAGTAGTCGTTCATTTAAGGAATTAGTCGACTAATCGCGCGTTTATATTAATAAGCCATAAATCATAATAACGAGCATATATTTATTAGGGTACATAGCCTAACCAGCGCTCACATGCACACCTAAAGATCGCCACAGCGCACCGGCAAACGTAATGAGTACGAGTGTGTCGTGGAAAAACTGAAGGATACCGTCTAAACATTTTAATAACTTACTGGAAATATTTTCTGTGTTTTCGACTGCAGAGATGCTGACTCGTCATCTCCGCCTATATGCTCGTTTCATACGGATTACATAATCTGAGAATATTTATTTTCCATTTGAATTGGTGGAATATTTAAAAGTAGACATTACAAGCTTTCTATAGATATATGTCTTATGTCTGTGAGACATCGTTTCGGTTCGTGACGTGACTGAGACCAAGGCGTCAGAAAGCGCATCCTGGTTGTTTTCTTTATTTTACAAAAGCGCAACGTTGTGTTGTTATTGTGAGTTTAAAGAAATAAAACTAGACCCTTTACAGTTTGCATTACTCTTATCTATATAACCAAAAATGACGTAGTATTATAAACGCAGTGATGCACTGTGATAATGCAGTAAGCGTGCTCTCCACACAAACACTTATGCTCCTGATAATAGCTCACATTTATCCAGGTTAAACACTAGACTTGTAAAGTGCAGATACTCTCGTGTTTCAAATGATAAGCCATATTTGAGGTTGATGAACGATAGGTGAATGTTTGGATTTCGTTCCGTTAGCAATCTGTCCGTCACAGCCTGCGTGGTCTCTTCACATCGCCTCTTCCCACTACGAGAGAGCCAGTGTCCACTGGTCGAACTTTCAGTTGTTGTTGGCAAACACTGCGACGCGATCATTCCCAGAAGCCCTATTGCTTTAGCGAAGCATCATGTCAGTGTCACTCTGTGATCCACACATCATTGTCTCATGTTGTGTTTGGGGCGGCACTTTTTCATAGAAATACTTGGTATAGTTTGGTCTCTAACTGAAACGAATACGCCGCTTGTTTTAAGACCTTTTCAACGATATATGACACAAGTCTATCAAGTCTAGAAGTCACAACGAAACGGCTTATGACTCGTTTGAAAAACAATTCATTTAATTGACTCAGAGTCGACTCTTACTTTTGAAAGACAAGGGGCCCTATTTTAACGATCTGAAACACAAGTATCAAGCGCGAAACGCAAGTAACTTTGTGGGCGGATCTCGGGCGCTGTTGCTGTTATACCGGCGGGATAAATGACTCTTGCGCCCTACGCTAATCTAAAATGTGTTGGTCTGAAGTCGCTTCATTACTCATAGGTGTGGTTTGGGCGTAACGTGAAATAAACCAATCAGAGCATCATCTCACATTCCCTTTAAGAGAATATTTGTCCTTGTAATAATGTATGGTTTTCTAAAAATGAGAACTGCTGCGTCTGTGTATAGATGAGAGAAACAAAGTGTGTGTGCGTTGTGCACACGCTACATTATGGCCAAGCATGCGCCCTTAAAATAGCATCTGAATAACACTGACTTTAGACGAGGTTTCTCCTGGTCTGTGGAGGAATTGTTTTCTGCAACTGCAAAATAGCACCAGGGAACGTTTGCGCCGGAACACGCCTCCTCTTTTCGCTGAACCGCCCCCGGGAGCGCAAGTTCATTCCCTAATTTACCGACGTGCGTCTGTGGAGGGAAAAGTCCGCTGTGCGTCGGGTGAGAAATAGGAATGAAACATGTGTTGGTGTACAAAGTCAATTGCGCTGGGTGCAAGATAGGGCCCAATAACTTTATATACGGTGCACTTTCAGATTTAAAACTTTGCAGGATGTTTTCATTCACTTAGAGCTGTGTTACACACTACATGCAAGGTCATTTTCTAAAATCCATAATAGGGGCCCTTTAAGAAACTACATGTACTTACTATAGGGTTAGTTAGGGTTAATAAAAATACATGTCACCCACAGATATTGAGTAATAATTTAATTTAATTTAATTAATTTAATTGAAGACAGTTATTTAAATTAAAATATTGGTTAGTTATTCAAATTAAATTAAACTGATCTCTATTTATTGTTATTTTCTGGTATTTTATGCATTATTTATTATCATAATTTCAACCCTTTGCAGTGCATTTTGTTTCTTTCGCTTGTGTTAGATTTGCAGTCGTTTGCATTATTTCATTTGATCTGAATCTGTCATTTTGCAGTTACTGGTTCATACAGTTTATGCCTGAATGCATCTTTAATATAAGTGACATTAACAGAGATCAACTCAAACTCAACACAACATGCCAGTTTTATAAAGGTTTTTATCTTTGGTTCCCAGTCAAATAAACTAGAAAGCTTTTTTTTTTTTTAGGAAAAGTTGTCTTACACACACATTTATAGCGCTTTATACAATACAAGAATATTTTAAAGCAGCTTCACATTAATAAACAGGAAAATAACGTTGCAAACTGCATCAGTGATGACACAAGCTGTAGAGCGGCTCTACAGAAGACAGTAGTTTCATTACTCAGATCATCTGATAGTGTCAGTACAGTTGAATCCATAATATACTGAATATGAATTCCTTTGAGATCGTGCATGTGTGTGTCTCTGTTTATGGCTGATGAAAGATCTCATCAGCTCTACAACCTGCGACGCTCATGACATTCCCACAATGCTTCTGGTAGATTGATTATCTGTGCGCGTGTGCAGAATGCGTCTGTCATTCTGCGGTTCTCTCGTATAGTAATGATCTCCAGCAAGCGTCAGGTCTACTGTGGTTCCTCTCATCCAGATGTCTTCTTACGTTCATCACGTGTGTGTGTTCTCTCTCCTGCCGTCTGTGTGTTTTGCTGATTCATGCGTGTTCGTTCCTCAGATCAGAGAGGATAACAAGCGTCAGCATCCGTGTCTCGTGGATTTCTCCAAACTGCCAGAAACCGAGAGGAACTATAACTTACAGATGTCCACAGAAACACTGAAGTAAGACCGGCACACGCGTGTGTTAGTTATGTGTGTGTGTGAGTGTCTGTGTGTGAGTGTGTCTGTGTCGGTGTGCGAGTATGTATGTGTGTAAGTATGTTTTTTTTATGTGTATTTGTGTTTGAGTGTTTGAGTATGTCTGTGTGTGAGTGTATGTGTGTGAGTGTGAGTATGTATGTGTGTGAGTGTGTGAGTATGTGTGTGTTTGTGAGTATGAGTATGTGTGTGAGTGTGTGAGTATGTCTGTGAGTGTTTGTGAGTGTGAGTATGTGTGTGAGTGTGTGAGTATGTCTGTGAGTGAGTATGTAATTTGTGTGTGTGAGTATGTCTGTGTGTGAGTGTGTATGTGAGTATGTCTGTGTGAGTATGTGTTTGTGTGGATGTGTTTGTGTGTATTTGTGTGAGTGTCTGTGTGTGAGTGTATGTGTGAGTATGTGTTTGTGTGTATTTGTGTGAGTGTGAGTGTGTGTGAGTGTGTGAGTATGTGTTGTATGTCTGTGAGTGAGTATGTAATTATGTGTGTGTGTGTGTGTGTGTGTGTGTGTGTGTGTGAGTCGAGAGTATGTCTGTGTGTGTGTATGTGTATGAGTATGTCTGTGTGTGAGTATGTGTTTGTGTGTATTTGTGTGAGTGTGTGAGTATGTGTGTATGTCTGTGAGTGAGAATGTGTGTGTGTGTGTTTGTATGTATGTATGTGTGTGTGTGTGTGTGTGTGTGTGTGTGTGTGTGTGTGTGTGTGTGTGTGTGTGTGTGTGTGTGTGTGTGCATGTGTGTGTTTTCAACTTTTTCTCCAAAGACTGGAAATGTCACTTCCATAAAAACACAGCATCAGAAATAATACAGAACCAGAATCCATCTTGAAGAAGTGTGAAATATGTGTGTGTGTTTTAATCTCAGGAAGGGTGTGTGTAATCGCCGAGCTGCTCTCTGTGCTGGAGGCTGTACTGGGCCCTGTAATCGCTGCTCTCAGCTCTGCTTTATGTCTGTTTATGATTTGAGAGTTGGGAGTGCTTAACTTCATCATTAACCTTCATATGAGTTTTGCCAAACCTTCATTAACCTCTGATGACACACACACACACACTGTTGCACCCTGCGTTACTCCCTCTCTGCGTTACTCCCTCTCTGCTGATACAGCAGTCTCCAGTGCAGGATCTCGCCGAACACAGGGATTGTTAGCAGTGCTGTTTAAGTCAAACATCACTATTACTAGTGCTCAAATGAGTGCTTCATTAGGTACTAATTTGATTTGGACCTGCAAGGGACTGCCTAGCAACCACATTGCAACATCTGGCAACCATTTTTTGACTTGGACCTGTAAGAAACCACCTAACAACCACATAGCAACGCCCGGGCAGCCACTTTTTTGACTTGGACCTGCAAGAGACCACATAGCAACGCCCGGGCAACCACTTTTTGACTTGGACCTGTAAGAAACCACCTAATAACCACATAACAACACCTGGGCAAGCACTTTTTTGACTTGAACCTGCAAGAGACCACCTAGCAACCACATCACAACACCCTGGCAACCATTGTTTGACTTGGACCTGTAAGAAACCACCTAACAACCAAATAGCAATGCCCTTGCAACCACTTTTTTTACTTGGACCTGTAAGAAACCAGCTAGCAACGATATAGCAACACCCTGACAACCACTCATTTGACTTGGATCTCAAAGAAACTCCCTAGCAACCACAAAGCAATGCCCTGGCAACCACTCGGTTGACTTGGACCTCCAAGAAACCACATAGCAACCGCATAGCAACACCCTGGCAACCACTCATTTGACTTGGACCTGTACAAAACCACACAGCAACCATATAGCAACACCCTGACAACCACTCGATTGACTTGGACCTCCAAGAAACCACATAGCAACCACTTAGCAACGCCCTGGCAACCACTCGTTTGACTTGGACCTGTACGAAACCACATAGCAACCACTTAGCAACGCCCTGACAACCACTCGTTTGACTTGGACCTGCAAAAAAAACGCATAGCAACACCCTGGCAACCACTTACGCTCTTGCTCTGTGATTGCAAACACCTCTCACGTCCCCGTGCAGTTTTTATTCGGCATGTTGTGTTTTCTGTGTGTGTTTCAGGACTCTTCTGGCTTTGGGTTGTCATGTGGTCCAGGTGAAAGTCAACGCTGAAGAGGAGTTGAAAAAACTCAAACTCCCGAAGAAGTGAGTGTGAAGTGATGTATGAGACATCTCAGGCCACAGATGGTGCGCCGCCGCACCAGATGCTCGTCTCAGAACATCACATTCATTCCAGCCTATAAAGCTCTGTGAACAATGACCGTCTCTTACATGAAGCTGATTCATATCCATCATCACAGATTATCTGCTTATATTTATAGAGAAGAGGAAACGCATGTTTAATAACATTGTTCTTTCATCTTTACAACAGCCTTATTTAACTATTATTTATATACTGATGCAGTTTTTATCAATAGTTTGATCAGCTTTCATATTTTCAGTATTTTCATTTTATTATTAATTAATTCATTAGTTTCTTGTGCAGTTAGTCATTTTACTTCTTCAACCAAGGCAGCACTTCTAGTTTTTTTGTGTAAGTTCTTTTAATTTAATATTTATTTTATTTCAGATTTATTTAATTTAAAATGAACCATTCTTTACAACAGTGATATTTTAGTTTTATTTATATACTATTATAATTTGTATTCATATTTTTAATTAACTTTTAATTTTATATTTTCAGTTTTCATTTTAATTTTAGTTTTATTTTAATTCATGTGCTTTTGTCATTTTTATTATTTCTTTTATTTTTTAAATCACTAGGTATAATCTTTATTTCAGATTTAGAAAAAAATCTTAATTTTTTTATTTACAGTACAGTAATTTTAGAGCTTCAACCAAGACAGCACTTCTAATTTTAGTTTAATGCAAGTTATTTTTTCAATCAAATATTTTTATTTCAGCTTTATTTCAATTAACAAACATGTTTTTAACAGTTTTAGTTCTTTACAGCCTCAGATTTCTTGAACTGGTGAATGAAAAGTTCAGTGATTTTCCCAGCTCAATTCTGTCACTGTAAATGTTACCTAGAAGGCTGTGTGTGTGTGTGTGTGTGTGTGTGTGTTCTCTTCAGCTACATGATGTCTAACGGATATAAACCCACACCGCTGGATCTGACTGATGTCAAACTGAGCAACGCTCAGGAGCTGCTGGTGGATAAACTGGCCGAAAACGCTCACAACGTCTGGGCCAAAGACCGGATCAAACAGGGCTGGACCTACGGCATACAGCAGGTGAGAAGCCCAGAGCATTCTGGGATACCAAAGCAGCCGTTTCCCCTGTGTCCCTGTGGAACAGCCTCACAATTAAACATCACTTTCGCAAAGGCCTCATGATGAAGACAAACGGCCAATTAATTCCTCAATTAGCTTGAAGCGTTGAGCGTCCAATCGGAACAAATCGCAGTCTCTGGTGTTTTTCCCTCAGAGCCAATGACAGCGCATCTCTCTCTCTCTCTCTCTCTCTCTCTCTCTCTGCAGTTAATGCTTTTATTTCAGTTGTAAACCCTGATGTCATTACAGAATGCCCTTTTTTTGTTTAAAGGTGACATATTAATAAGCCTCTTTTCACAAGATGTGATATAAATCTATGGAGTCCCCAGAATGTGTCTGTGAAATTTCAGTTCAAAATACCAGATCATTTATTATAGCTTATTATAGCATTTTTGGGTGTGAGCAAAAACACGCCGTTTTTGTGTGTGTCCCTTTAAATACAAATGAGCTTTAGCTCCGCCTCCGTTCAGAAGAGGGCGGAGTCTTTACACGAGCTTCAGAAACTCCGGCAATAACAAAACAGGCCAATCTCACTCATCCAGAATCCCAGAATAACCAGTAGCGAGTGCAGCCTTACGGAGAGACTCAGGAAGAGCTTCTGAATGTTAGTGGAGACATTTGTGTAGTTGTTGTGGAGTTACACTGATCATCTCATCATCATGTTGAACTTCTCCACAAGTGTCCACAGTTCCTGAGGTGTTTATAAGACAGCGGTGACATGTTCTGGTCAATAGTGTTCAGTGCTCGTCTGTGCTCAACCACAGAACAGTTTCAGGCTTTGCTGGATCTTTATCATTGCGTTAGAACTGGTCTCTGTTGTCGCGTGTGGAACCAGATGTCGGCTGGTGTGTGTAAACTGTAATATTATAATAAGATCCTCTTCATACGTCAGAAGGGGAGCGAAATCTGTTCAGCTTATTTTTAGACATGCTTGCAGAGAAAGGCTGACCAGAACACAGTTACTGGGTTTCACTTTTCATGTTTTCTGTGTTGATTGAAACACCCGATTATAGCACTTACACACTGTTCATGCTTATATGGATTGTTTTAGACTGAAAAGGTTGTTTAGTTTATTACATAATTTATTTTATAGTTTTAATGAATCTTTTCCTATAGATATATTTATTGTTGGTTAAATATGTTAGAAGAAAGAGGTTTATTTGTCAGTGTTTAAATTTTCGTATAGATAAATATAATTTGTTTCTCTCTCTCTCTCTCTCTCTCTCTCTCTCTCTCTCTCTCTGTCTCTGTCTCTCTCTCTCTCTGTCTCTCTCTCTCTCTCTCTCTCTGTCTCTGTCTCTCTCTCTCTCTGTCTCTCTCTCTCTCTCTCTCTGTCTCTCTCTTTCTCTAGGATGTGAAGAGCAAGCGTAACCCTCGTCTGGTGCCGTATGCTTTACTCGACGAGCGCACGAAGAAGTCGAACCGCGACAGCCTCCGGGAAGCCATTCGCACGCTGATCGGATACGGATACAACGTGGAGCCGCCTGACCAGGACGGGGGTGAGGAGCGAGAGAACACCACTGCACTCCTTCCTAAATCACTAATCATAAGCCATTCTTTCACAAAAATCTGGAACTTGTTATTACGTCTCAGTTAATTAGAAAAAATAAATCATTATTTCCCAAAAATTTTGAACTTTTCATTACGTTGAATGCTGCTTATCTTCTAACAACTTTGTTCTCAATATTTATTTATTTTTGTTAATTTATTTTTGTTTGTTTACATTTATTTATTTTACTTTTCCTCATGCCTTTTTTTTACATTTCTTTGTATAATTATTTATTTTTTATTTGAGGTTTTTTTACATTCCTTTGTATATTTATTTATTTATTGTAGTTTTTTACATTTCTGTTATTCATTCATTTATTTATTTAATTATTTTACATTTTCTTTGTGTATTTATTTTTTAAATTTTTTGTTAATTATTTATTTATTTTGTGTTTATTCATTCATTTATTTTACATTACATTCATTCATACAATTTTTTTTTACATTCCTTTTGTTTGTTTGTTTGTTTGTTTATTATTCTTTGTATGTTTGTTTTTGTATTTAGCTTTTTGGCAGCTTTGGCATTCCATACTAACAAGCTAAAAGATTATTTTTCTTTTATAGTCTAATTACCAGAACTTACTGTCACAAGCAATGATAAATCTGACATGATATGTGGACACATGGTGTTTCACTGACAGCAGGACACTAGCTAGTGATGACTAGCACTGTTTACTGCAGATATGCAAATGAAAAAAACATGGTTGGGAATATTTATAATTAGTCATTTTTTCCAATTCAATGGGATATAAGTTCTGCTTCATCTCACATCGGTTTACACAGAAGAACAGTAAAAGAGAACAAACACTTTGGGTGTTGATGTTACAGTAACAATTCAATTCACGTTTATTTGTACAGTGCTTTTCACAATATACATCATTTCAAAGCAGCTTTACAGAGTCCATATTACAGTTTACAGTGGTCTGTTATCAGAGGAGACTGTATAAGTTATGTATTACAGAAATGTACATATACAAATCACAGTTAGCAAAAAAATTATTAATTTAAACAATGTAATAATTTAATGGGGAAACAATGAGCTCATTGAAGTAATGAATACATGTTTGTTAGGGTTAGAAAAGGACATTTATAGCAGATGATGATGGTAGTTTTTGTACTGGTGTCCGGGTCTCTCACGGTCCTCCTCTCGGCAGGGCACGTGGTGGAGAGGTTGAGCATCGATAAGATCCGCTTCTTCCGCGTGGAGCGGACGTACGCGGTGAAGACGGGGAAGTGGTACTTCGAGTTCGAGGTGGTGACGGGCGGAGACATGCGTGTGGGCTGGGCTCGACCCGGCTGCAAACCCGACCTGGAGCTGGGAACCGATGACCAGGCCTATGTGTTCGATGGCCATCGGGTGAGTGAGGAAACGCTGGAGCCGTTCAGACCCGTGCAGAACTCAGACCCGTGCAGAACTCAGACCCGTGCGCAGAACTCAGACCCATGCAGAACTCAGACCCGTGCAGAACTCAGACCCGTGCAGAACTCAGACCCGTGCAGAACTCAGACCCGTGCAGAACTCAGACCCGTGCGCAGAACTCAGACCCGTGCAGAACTCAGACCCATGCAGAACTCAGACCCGTGCAGAACTCAGACCCGTGCAGAACTCAGACCCGTGCAGAACTCAGACCCGTGCAGAACTCAGACCCGAGCAGAACTCAGACTCGTGCAGAACTCAGACCCGTGCAGAACTCAGACCCGAGCAGAACTCAGACCCGTGCAGAACTCAGACCCGTGCAGAACTCAGACCCGTGCAGAACTCAGACCCGTGCAGAACTCAGACCCGTGCAGAACTCAGACCCGTGCAGAACTCAGACCCGTGCAGAACTCAGACCCGTGCAGAACTCAGACTCGTGCAGAACTCAGACCCGTACAGAACTCAGACCCGTGCAGAACTCAGACCCGTGCAGAACTCAGACCCGTGCAGAACTCAGACCCGTGCAGAACTCAGACTCGTGCAGAACTCAGACCCGTGCAGAACTCAGACTCGTGCAGAACTCAGACCCGTGCAGAACTCAGACTCGTGCAGAACTCAGACCCGTGCAGAACTCAGACTCGTGCAGAACTCAGACCCGTGCAGAACTCAGACCCGTGCAGAACTCAGACCCGTGCAGAACTCAGACCCGTGCAGAACTCAGACCCGTGCAGAACTCAGACCCGTGCAGAACTCAGACCCGTGCAGAACTCAGACCCGTGCAGAACTCAGACTCGTGCAGAACTCAGACTCGTGCAGAACTCAGACCCGTGCAGAACTCAGACCCGTGCAGAACTCAGACCCGTGCAGAACTCAGACCCGTGCAGAACTCAGACTCGTGCAGAACTCAGACCCGTGCAGAACTCAGACACGTGCAGAACTCAGACCCGTGCAGAACTCAGACTCGTGCAGAACTCAGACCCGTGCAGAACTCAGACCCGTGCAGAACTCAGACCCGTGCAGAACTCAGACCCGTGCAGAACTCAGACCCGTGCAGAACTCAGACTCGTGCAGAACTCAGACTCGTGCAGAACTCAGACCCGTGCAGAACTCAGACCCGTGCAGAACCGGATCAACGTTTTAGAGCAGTTTCTGATCTCTCACAGGGTCAAGTCAAGGCCTTCATTTATACAGCGCTTTAACAATATAGATGTTTCAAAGCAGCTTTACAGTGATAACAGGAGATTACAGTAACAGAGATTGTTTGGCTTTACAGCAGCTCTAGAATAAAGTTATTGTCCAGATAAAGTTAGTTTTGATTGATTCACTTCCATTGCAAAGATCATTAGTGATTAACTCAGGGGCCGCTAACACACACCGCTCTAACAGAAAACCCCTAATGTGTTCTGGCTGTTCATCCGCACAACAGCAACAGGGTCATCGGACTAATAACTAATGTTCGTTGCGACAGAAGTGAATCAATCAAAACTAACTTTATCTGGACAATAACTTTATTCTAGAGCTGCTGTAAAGCCTAAACACTCTGTTACTGTAATCTCCTATTATTACCGTAAAGCTGCTGTGAAACTCTATATTGTTAAAGCGCTGTATAAATGAAGGAGACCTGACTAACGGTTTCTGATCTCTGATCTCTCACAGGGTCATCAGACTAACGGTGTAAGAGCCATCATGCTCTATCTATAATATGGTGTAGTTCCACTGCTGGACACTGGGGGCAGTGTGGGTTTAATGGGTATATCGGTAGCCAGAGAAGTGAAGACAGGTGTAACTAATGAGGGAAGCAGACTATTTCTGACCGTGTCAGGATCGTATGTGGACATGCAACTTGTGGATTACAGTGTGTTTTGGCATCGGAACTGTGACATATAAAGGGATAAATGCAGTGCTGGACTGGAAGCATCTTGTGTGGATCTCACGCGTCAGAAATAATCCTACAACACCTGTAAGTGACAGGAAGGTCATTGTCGCTACAAACGGTTTCTGATCTCTGATCTCTCACAGGGTCATCGGCTCCACATGGGCAGTCGTCTCTTCGGCCGCTGCTGGCACTCGGGGGACGTCGTGGGTTGTATGATCAACATGGAGGACAAATCCATGATCTTCACCCTGAACGGAGAAATCCTGATCACCAACAAGGGCTCTGAGCTGTGTTTCGCCGACTTTGACATTGAGGACGGTTAGAGAGAACATAATCTCCAGCCGCTTTTCCACTGTCGGGTCAGTGCGGGGCGGGCGGGGCCAATAGCCTCGAACCTGGAGCACCGAGCCCAAAACCACACTGCGTTTCCACCGTCGGGCCGTAGCGCTTCACTAAAACACTCCTCTCTGGAACAGCGTCACACAAACCCATCATCTCACCAACAAATGCAAGTTTTATCAGAAACTAGTCAGAAAGAAATCACCGGAAACTAGCGAGATTGCAAAACGAACATGATAAAAGCGGCATTTTGTCTACATTTTTGTTGTTTACGTAAACATTTAAAACCCAAGCGTCGATGTTTTACTCTAATAAGTGATACATTGACCATAATAAATTAACTTATGTCAAGACTGCACATTAGTCACACAGAAATAAAGTGGTATTTACCGTTATTTCACAAAAGAAAGAGGTCAGACGTACTTATTCGGGTGCGTCTGTTTCTGTTTATTTGTAGTCATAGGACAGCATGTTTATCACATTTAGAAAGAACGATCATTTGTACAAATTTTCCACCTGAAATACGACCGGAGGAGCTTTAGCACTCTCTCCCAATACAGTTATATTTCCAGTCAGAGAAACAGAGGAAGCTCCCGAAAAACCGGAGTTGCTTTATTTTATGACGTATGCGGAGCTAAATATGATATCAGAAAGAGACGAGACGTACTGACAGATAAAATAAAAACTGATTGTGATAGCCTGTCTGATTTCTTCAAATGGTTATATTTACCATGTTTACTATGGTAATGGTTAACAAAAAACCCTGGTCGTTGGCCCCGAGGAAGCCCCGACGAGGCCCGATCAAGCCCTGCAAATGACAGTGGAAACACGGCTTCTGATTTGATTTTTAATGCCTTAAAGGAGTAGTTCACTTTAAAATGAAAATTAGCCCATGATTTACTCACCCAAAAGTCATCCTAGGTGTATATGACATTCTTCTCTCAGATGAATACAATCGGAGATAAATTAATAAACATCCTGACGCTTCCGAGCTTTAAAATGGCAGTGAATTGCAACCATCAGATTGAAGCTCAATAAAGTGCACCAATCCATTATAAACGAACTCCACACTGCTCCGGGGGGTTAATACTTATTTTATTTTATATGGATATTTTTCTTACACAAACGCATCGCTTCACTTCAGAAGGCCTTTATTAACCCCCCAGAGCAGTGTGGAGCACTTTTATGATGGACAGATGCACTTTTATGATGGACAGATGCACTTTTATGATGGATAGATGCACTTTTATGATGGATAGATGCACTTTTATGATGGATAGATGCACTTTTATGATGGATAGATGCACTTTTATGATGGATAGATGCACTTTTATCATGGACAGATGCACTTTTATGATGGATAGATGCACTTTTATGATGGATAGATGCACTTTTATGATGGACAGATGCACTTTTATGATGGATAGATGCACTTTTATCATGGATAGATGTACGTTTATGATGGATAGATGCACTTTTATGATGGACAGATGCACTTTTATGATGGACAGATGCACTTTTATGATGGACAGATGCACTTTTATGATGGATAGATGCACTTTTATCATGGATAGATGTACGTTTATGATGGATAGATGCACTTTTATGATGGACAGATGCACTTTTATGATGGACAGATGCACTTTTATGATGGACAGATGCACTTTTATGATGGATAGATGCACTTTTATCATGGATAGATGTACGTTTATGATGGATAGATGCACTTTTATCATAGATAGATGCACTTTTATGATGGACAGATGCACTTTTATGATGGACAGATGCGCTTTTATGATGGATAGATGCACTTTTATGATGGATAGATGCACTTTTATGATGGATAGATGCACCTTTATGATGATAGATGCACTTTTATGATGGACAGATGCACTTTTATGATGGATAGATGCACCTTTATGATGATAGATGCACTTTTATGATGGATAGATGCACTTTTATCATGGATAGATGCACTTTTATGATGAATAGATGCACTTTTATGATGGACAGATGCACTTTTATGATGGACAGATGCACTTTTATGATGAATAGATGCACTTTTATGATGGATAGATGCACTTTTATCATGGATAGATGCACTTTTATCATGGATAGATGCACTTTTCTGAGCTTCAATCTGATGATTGCAATGGTTGAAATTCACTGCCATTATAAAGCTCGGAAGCGTCAGGGTATTTATTAATATATCTCCGATTGTATTCGTCTGAGAGAAGAAAGTCATACACACCTAGGATGGCTTGAGGATGAGTAAATCATGGGCTAATTTTAATTTTAAAGTGAAACTACTCCTTTAAAGACCCCTGAACGCAAAACTGTCTGCTTCTCTTCTCCCGTAGGTTTCATCCCGGTCTGTAGTTTAGGTCTTTCTCAGGTGGGCCGCATGAATCTTGGGAAGGACGCCAGCACGTTTAAGTACTACACCATGTGTGGCCTGCAGGAGGGCTTCGAACCGTTCGCCGTCAACATGAACCGTGAGGTCACCATGTGGTTCAGCAAACGCCTGCCCACCTTCTTCAATGTGCCGAAAGACCATCATCACATCGCGGTGAGGACGAGCTTCATTCTGCTGATCAATTATTGATCGGTGACTCTTGGATCCCACTGGTTGAACGCTTACCCCGAAACTCTTTTTATTTTTTTATTAAGAGTTCATCAGTGGGGTCCAAGATCCTAGGACTTTTGTCGCACTTAAACCACGAGTACATACAAAAAAAAAATGGGATGGATTTGAGGAGTTTTGTGGTTGGAATTTAAATAAGTAACAAATCCTTCCCTCACAGGTCAATTTGACCCCTTTAGGAATGTGAGGAATGCTTCAGTACATTGAAAAACCTATAAATGCTCAAAATTCAAACTAAAAATGCTAAAACTTTACCAAAAAATTATTTTATAATGTCTGCATGTGTATCTGAATGATTTCTGAAGTGAACTGACTTTAGGACCCAGAGGAACAGCTCATTTGCTCCATATAGAGCTATAAGGCCATCTAGAGTCATGAAATATCATCTTATATTATTATTTTTCCACAAGAGGTCGACAAAGACGCCCAATGTAAGATATTTAGAGCTGAATTAAAAGAGTTATGCATGAAATTGTGAGTTATTTTGAATTTGTTGAAAGAATGTGAGGAATGTGCTTAAATTACTATTTATTTATTATCCAGTGATCAAATGTAGTAATTTAAAGGTAAATAAAATAAAAATAACCAAAAAATTGCTTGAAAAAATATTATTAAAATGAAATAAAATAAGCTTTCTGGACAAGTATTATTTTAGGACTTCGGGTCATTTTGACCAGCGAGGGAAAGATTTATTACAAAGTGCGAGGGAAGGATGAAGGTTAAATCGAAACTTGAACTGATTTTGTTCCTGAAATATTCCTCTAGGATCTCACAGGGTCATTTGTGTTGATTCGGATCGAAATGTTCCACAGCGTTTTCTTTCTATGCTGGTTTTGCATGAATCTCGTCATGTTTGAACATATCTTTTTCCGTTGGCTTTTAATACATTGTAATGTCTTGTTTTGTTCTTCTTTGTTCTCTTTTATCTGTTATCTTATGGTCTTTTCATTTTGTCCTGTACAGCACTTTAGTCAGCCTTGTTGCTGTCATTAATCAAATGTGAACATGGACCACAAAACCAGTCACATGGGTCAATTTTTTTTAATTGAGATTTATACATCACATAAAAGCTGAATAAATAAGCTTTCCATTGATGTGTGGTGTGTTAGGATAGGACAATATTTGGTCGAGACACAACTATTGAACATCTGGAATCTGAGGACGCCAAAAAATCGAAACATTGAGAAAATCTCCTTTAAAGTTGTTCATTTATGATCACGATTGTGCAGCATTCACTCACAGAAATACATGTTTTATATATTTACGGTAGGAAATTTACTAAATATCTTCATGGAACATGATCTTTACTGAATATCCTCATGATTTTTGACATAAAAGAAAAATCGATATTTTTGACCCATTTAATGTATTGTTGGCTATTGCCACAAATAAACCCGTGACTGGTTTTGTGAAACTGAACTGAACTGAACTGAACTGAAACTGATGTTTGCAGGTCACCAGAATCGATGGGACCGTCGACAGCCCGCCCTGCCTGAAGGTCAGCCATAAGATGTTTGGGAGTCAGAACGTCAGCGCTGAGATGGTGTTCTGCAGACTGAGCATGCCTGTGGAGTTTCACTCCTGCTTCAGGAGCACATCTCACGTCAGTGTGAACGGCCTGTACGAGGAGGAACCGCTCAAGGTCAAACACAGGTCAGAGAAAGGGATGTGATGGTGAGGATATTCTCCCACCGGTTAATCGACGTGTGACACCGGTGTCACCAGCAGGGGCTTTTAAATCACTCATTTGAAAGCAAAACTAAAATGCGCATGTCCGCACGGGTATTCATGTGTTTATACGTGTTTCCATTGGGTTTATTTTCAATTCGCAATTTCAATTTGCGCAATTTGAAGGGCAATGGAAACGCGGCTACTCTGTGCTTCTGACGCTTGTCAGTGTGAACTTAGAACAGGTGAACACCTCTTAACTCCTATTGGCCCGTAGTGATGATGTAATAGGTGGGTGTGGCTCTGAGGCTCCGCCTTCTTTGAGGTGTAAATCTTCTCCGGTTCATTTCTCCTGTTCAGTCCGTCGAGGTCAAACGCCAGGTTAAAAAGTATTGTCGTCGCTTCATAACATGAAGGTTGAACCGATGGAGTCACATGGACTATTTTAACGATGTCTTTACTACTTAAAAGTGGCATTGACGTTGCAGTCTATCAGGGTCAGAAAGCTCTCGGATTTCATCTAAAATATCTTCATTTGTATTCCGAAGATGAACGAAGGTCTTACATGCTTGGAACGACATCAGGGTGAGTAAATGATGAAAGAAATGAACTTTCCCTTTAAACATGAAAAACAGTGTCGCTTCAGTTTCTGCTATAAAACATATCTCCAGTGTGTTCATGTTTTTACTGGCGTCTGACCTCGACAGACTGAACAGGAGAAATGAACTGGAGAATATTTACATCAGGAAGAAGGCGGAGCCTCAGAGCCACACCCACTTATTACATCATCACCATGGACCAATGAGAGTTCTAAGGTGTTCTAAGCAAACGTTTCTGGCAAGTCCCGAAACGATCTTCGTTTTGGCCATATTTAGTTTGAAACGACGTCACACCGGTTCGTTCTCCGAGGCCTTTCTCTCAGTTTCAGTGATTCTAAACAGAAACGAATCCTCTTGCTGTCTATAATGATCTCTATCAGAGCTTCAGATAGTAAATGTGTTTGTGCTGTGAACGTTTCTGAAGGCATCCGGTGAAGTCCATGAAACACTCGGATGAAGGCAGAAGAACGGACTATAGCAGCATAACCTCAGTGAGTTCAGCCGTGCACTTCTCCTATCCTATGATTTATGGTTCTTGTATTTGGGTTTTTCATTTGTCATCACCAAGAAAAACAACCATAATAACTATAACAATGATAAATGTAACGATAAATAAATATAGCAGTAACGATAAATATAAAAATGTGTATAACTGCAATGATAACTATAACTATAGCGATAACTAACAGTGATAAATGTAACAATAAATATAGCGATAACGAGAACTATTAAAATGTATATAACTGCAACAAAAACAATAGCGATAACTATAACAATGATAAATGTAACGATAAATATAGCGATAATGATAAATATAAAGTGTCTATAACTATAACAAAGCTTTAATAACTATTGTAATAACTCTAACAAAGATAAATGTAATGATAATTATGGCGATGACTATAAATATGTCTATAACTATAACAAAGCTATAACTATAGTGATAACTTTAACAAAGCTATAATAACTAGAACAATAACTAAATATGATGTGTAATGATAAATATAACGATAACAATAACTATAACAATATCAATATAACTATATTAACAATATAACAATAACTATACTAACTATGATAACTATAATAACTGAGGATCGTAACGATAACGGTAATAACTTTAACGATAGCTGTAACAAGTGTAATAACTATAATAAAAACATGATAAATAAAGTATAGTCATGATAAATAAAATGAACTGTAATTAACTATAATTATATAGTTATAGTTATATGAACAGTGAACATAATTGCAGAAGCAGAAGGATTTTGATTGGCTGTCATGATTCCAGTGATCTTGTTACAGTTACAGTTGTGGTGTGACCTGATATTCTCAGAGTTACAGCTCATGTTTACTCGTACGGCTTCGTCTCTCCTCTGAATGAGGTTTGAGAGTGTGAGTAATGTGTGTGTCGGTCTCCTGCAGTACTATCACTCGGTCCGGATATTCGCGGGTCAAGACCCGTCCTGTGTGTGGGTCGGATGGGTCACTCCTGACTACCATTACTATAGCAACAACTTCAACCTCGGCAAGATCCGCACGGTGACCGTCACCCTCGGCGACGAGCGAGGTCGAGTGCATGAGAGGTGAGCGCTCGTTCTCATACGGTCAAACCAAACACTATTCAGACACCAGATATCATTTCACTAGTGTGTGCAGGACACTATAGTCATTTATGTGAGTGAGGAGAGCAAAATAAAGTAAACTGTGACATATTATACCCAATAATTCTTCATACAGCGACTACCAGTGACATGTGGGACTAAAAATGATTGGGACACTTTGAGCTGATCATGTTTTGCTGAAGTGTGTTTTCTTTAATTGCTAATTACACACAGACTGAACACAATGAAGCATTGCTTGGTGATTGGTTGAGCTAAACTGGTATTATCTAATTGTGGAGTTAAATTTAACAGCTGACAGATATTCAACATAATTCATGTGTGAGACAGTCTAACAGAAGGACGGACAAAACCAGTCAAATATCAACTTAGTTCTGCTCATATTTTATTACCATTTTCTAAACTATAGCGAATAAACTGATGATGTGAGAAGTGTTGAAGCTGTCTGAATGAATTTTGGTTTGACTATGTCGCCACGGGTCATGTGATGATGTGCTGATGTCACTGTGTCATGTGACAGTGTGAGGAGGAGTAACTGTTACATGGTTTGGTGTGGAGACGTCACCAGTGCCGCCCACTCGTCCAGCAGGAGTAACGTGGATTTAGAGATCGGATGCCTCATTGATTTGGCCACGGGTCTGTTAGCTTTCACAGTCAACGGCAAAGAGCTTGCGACCTCGTACCAGGTACCGTCAGCTCAAGCAGCGTCAGACTCCTGACTTCACACAGATTAAATAAAGTACATAAAGGTGTAAAATGAACATCTGTTGTGCAGGTGGAGCCCAGCGCAAAACTGTTTCCTGCGGTGTTTGTGCGGCCAACAAGCTCAAGTCTGTTCCAGTTTGAACTGGCCAAAATCAAGGTGCGTGGATCCTCATATTCCCATAACTTCATACCAGCATATTAGTCATTATGAGAGAAATGAACGGGATCTGCTCTCGAACGTTCTGCTCAAATGACGTGGTAATTATATGGTAATTGTAACAGTAAATATAACGAACTATAATGGTAATTATAATTATATAAATTATAATAATAACTGTAATGTGAGTTGGTATGACTTGTTGCCTCCAGAACGCGATGCCGATCTCATCCGCCATTTTTAAGAGCGAACACAAGAACCCAGTTCCTCAGTGTCCGCCGCGACTGGACGTCCAGACGATAAACTCAGTCCTGTGGAGCCGCATGCCCAACACCTTCCTGAAGGTGGAGACGACTCGAGTCAGCGAGAGGCACGGGTGGATGGTGCAGTGTGTGGAACCCCTGCAGATGCTGGCCGTACACATCCCTGAGGAGAACCGGTACACACACACACACACACACACACACACACACACACACACACTCACTCACACTCACACTCACTCACACACACTCTCTCTCACACACACACACACACACACACACACACACTCACACTCACACTCACTCACACACTCTCGAGTCAGCGAGAGGCACGGGTGGATGGTGCAGTGTGTGGAACCCCTGCAGATGCTGGCCGTACACATCCCTGAGGAGAACCGGTACACACACTCACTCACACTCACTCACACACACTCTCTCACACACACACACACACACACTCGAGTCAGCGAGAGGCACGGGTGGATGGTGCAGTGTGTGGAACCCCTGCAGATGCTGACTGTACACATCCCTGAGGAGAACGGGTACACACACACACACACACACACACAGACACACACAATCACTCACTCACTCACTCTCTCACTCATGTATTGCAGGTGTGTGGACATCATGGAGCTCTCAGAGCAGGAGGATCTGCGTATGTTCCACTATCACACACTCCAGCTGTACTGCGCTCTGTGTGCTCACGGGAACACGCGTGTGTCTCACGCACTCTGCAGCCACCTCGACCAATCACAGCTGCTCTACACCATCGACAGCCAATACCTGTCGGGTGTGCTGCGCGAGGGCTTCTACAGCGTCCTCATTAGCGTTCACCTGGAGACGGCCCGAGCCGCGCGCCTCATGATGAGCCGCGAGTTCATCGTCCCCGTCACGCCCGAGACGCGCGGGATTCGACTGTTTCCCGACGCCTCCAAACGCCACCAGCCGCCGGGCGTCGGGCGCAGCGCCTCCCTCAAACCCCGGCTCAACTTAACCCCACCCTGCTTCATCACCGCCCGCCGCGAGCAGCACCTGCACAGCCCCGAGATCCCACTCGACGTGCTCAAGGTACACATCCCTTTCAGATAGCAAACATGCTACTCTGTAACAGTAACTTTAATTATTACAGTAACTATAACAGTAACTATAACAGTAATCATAACAGTAACTATAACAGTAATCATAACAGTAACTATAACAGTAATCATAACAGTAACTATAACAGGAACTATAACAGTAATCATAACAGTAACTATAACAGTAACTATAACAGTAACTATAAAAGTAATCATAACAGTAACTATAACAGTAACTATAACAGTAATCATAACAGTAACTATAACAGTAACTATAACAGTAATCATAACAGTAACTATAACAGTAACTATAACAGTAATCATAACAGTAACTATAACATTAACTATAACAGTAACTATAACAGTAACTATAACAGTAACTATAACATTAACTATAACATTAACTATAACATTAACTATAACAGTAACTATAACAATGACAATAACAGTAATTATAACAGTAACTATAACATTAACTATAACAGTAACTATAACATTAACTATAACAGTAACTATAACAGTAACTATAACAATGACAATAACAGTAATTATAACAGTAACAGTAACTATAACAGTAACTATAACAATGACAATAACAGTAACTATAACAGTAACTATAACAGTAATCATAACAGTAACTATAACAGTAACAGTAACAGTAACTATAACAGTAACTATAACAGTAATTATAACAGTAACTATAACAGTAACTATAACAGTAATCATAACAGTAACTATAACAGTAACTATAACAGTAATCATAACAGTAACTATAACAGTAACTATAACAGTAATCATAACAGTAACTATAACAGTAACTATAACAGTAACTATAACAATGACAATAACAGTAATTATAACAGTAACAGTAACTATAACAGTAACTATAACAGTAATCATAACAGTAACTATAACAGTAACTGTAACAGTAACTATAACAATGACAATAACAGTAATTGTAACAGTAACTATAACAGTAACTATAACAGTAACTATAACAATGACAATAACAGTAACTATAACAGTAACTATAACAGTAACTATAACAGTAATCATAACAGTAACTATAACAGTAACTATAACAGTAACAGTAACTATAACAGAAACAGTAACTATAACAGAAACAGTAACTATAACAGTAACAGTAACTATAACAGAAACAGTAACTATAACAGTAACAGTAACTATAACAGAAACAGTAACTATAACAGTAACTATAACAGTAATTATAACAGTAACAGTAACTATAACAGTAACAGTGATTATAACAGTAACTATAACAGTAATTATAACAGTAACAGTAACTATAACAGTAACAGTGATTATAACAGTAACTATAACAGAAACAGTAACTATAACAGTAACTATAACAGTAATTATAACAGAAACAGTAACTATAACAGTAACAGTAACTATAACAGAAACAGTAACTATAACAGTAACTATAACAGTAATTATAACAGTAACAGTAACAGTAACTATAACAGTAACAGTAACTATAACAGAAACAGTAACTATAACAGTAACTATAACAGTAATTATAACAGTAACAGTAACTATAACAGTAACAGTGATTATAACAGTAACTATAACAGTAATCATAACAGTAACAGTAACTATAACAGTAACAGTGATTATAACAGTAACTATAACAGTAACTATAACAGTAACAGTAACTATAACAGTAACAGTAACTATAACAGTAACTATAACAGTAACTATAACAATGACAATAACAGTAACTATAACAGTAACAGTAACTATAACAGTAACTATAACAATGACAATAACAGTAATTATAACAATAACTATAACAGTAATCATAACAGAAATTAGCGATTACATTTGTCCCGAGATCCCGCTTGACGTGCTGAAGGTGTAAAAACAGGGGCGGGTTTACCATTAAAACATAAAAACCACACAATACAAACAAAACACAAAAATAATACTGCAAAAAGACACAAATGAAAGAAATGTTCTGTACAGCACTTTGGTCCACTTCGGTTGTTTTAAAGTGCTTTCTAAATAAAGTTTGCTTTGCTGTGTTGTGTTGTGTTGTTCAGGAGAAGGCGATCCTCATGCTGACGGAGGCGGTTCAGGGTGGAGGAGATCACATCCGGGATCCGGTGGGCGGGAGTGTGGAGTATCAGTTCGTTCCCATCCTTCGTCTCATCGGCACACTCCTCACCATGGGTGTCCTGAGCAGCCGAGACGTGCACAAGATCCTGATGCTCATCGAGCCCGACGTGTTCGGGGAACGCCAGGAGGACGGGATGAAGGAGGGATTAACCGGAGCCGAGGAGAAGGCGGTTGAGGCCGGAGAAGAAGAGGCTCGAGACGGGAAAACACTTGTGAAGGGACTGTTGGAGAAGAAGCTTCCCGAGTCCGTCAAACGACAGGTGAGACCATCAGACTTATTCAGACAGCTTCAACATTTCTCACATCATCAGTTTATTCACTATAGTTTAGACAATGGTAATAAAATATGAGCAGAACTCAGTTGATATTTGACTGGTTTTGTCCATCCTTCTGTTAGACTGTCTCACACATGAATTATGTTGAATATCTGTCAGCTGTTAAATTTAACTACACAATTAGATAATACCAGTTTAGCTCAACCAATCACCAAGCAATGCTTCATTGTGTTCAGTCTGTGTGTAAAAAGAGCATTAGCAATTTAAAAAAGAAAACACACTTCAGCAAAACATGATCAGCTCAAAGTGTCCCAATCATTTATGGTCCTAAATTGTTTATAGATGTCACTGGTAGTCTCTGTATGAAGAATTATTGGGTATAATATGTCACAGTTTACTTTATTTTGCTCTCCTCACTTACATAATTGAACTATAGTGTCCTGCACACACTAGTGAAACAATATAAAATATTATGTCTGAATAGTTTTTGGTTTGAGACAATTAATAAACAAAATCAATGATGCAAACTTCATCAGATGTGACTCAACTCAACTTTTATTTATGAAACACTTTCAAAACCATTAGAATGGACCAAAGTGCTGTCCATAAATAGTAAAATACATAGAAACATAAAATAACATCAAAACATGACACCAAGAAAATCATACAACCGTATGAGGTTTGAGTAGTGGTGTATGTAGTATCTGTGGATACAAGCGTCTGCTGGATGTTCTGTAAGTGTGCTGTTCTCTTGTGTGTGTGTGTGTGTGCAGATGTGTGAGCTGCTCCACTACTTCTGTGACTGTGAGCTGAGGCATCGCATCGAAGCCATCGTGTCTTTCTCCGACAGCTTCGTCTCAAAGCTGCAGTTCAACCAGAAGTTCCGCTATAATGAGCTGATGCTAGCGCTCAACATGTCCGCCGCCGTCACCGCTAAGAAGACCAAAGAGTTTCGCTCTCCGCCTCAGGAACAGGTGCTCAAACACTTCAATTCACCTTTATTTGTATTTTACACATCGTTTCAGAGCAGCTTTACATTACAGTTTACAGTGATCTGTTGTCAGAGGAAACTGTCTAAGTTATGTATTTCAGATGTACATATACAAAATCACAGTTAGCTAAAAGTGTATTAATTTAAACAATGTAATAATTTAATGCAGAAACAATGAGCTCATTGAAGTAATGAATACATGTTTGTTAACAAATGATTATGACATTTACAAAACTGTATCATTGGTGGATGTTGATTCAGAGTTAGCGTCATCTGAAGTCTTCATCATAGACTGGATCCACACTGGAGCTCAAACCCTCCAGTCACTCAGGATGGGCATCCCGAGATAAAACACAGATAATAATAACTAGCGTAGCTCGATTAATCGCAATTTACATGGCTTATCACGATTATGAAATCTCAGATGCTGTGATCATTAGTGATGCGCAGCTTGTCAGTGACGTACGGCTCAGTAAACGCGGCTCACTCTGAAAGCTCTGAGTTTGAGTCGCTTATAACGTGCATTTGAAAAAGCAACACGCATCAGACATCTTTCAGAACATGAGAAGCATTTATGAACCTCCTGTCCAACAAAATACAACATTTAATAACACGCTTTTACTCCAGACTCCTCCTCCTGTGAGATGATGAGCTTCTGACACAGAATAAGGCAGTCGTGTGTTTATTAGTCGTGTTTAATCAAAGCGTTTCAGTCTTCTGTTTATTCAGATATGGCGATGGGTGTGTGTTATCGTACTTCTGCGGGGCATATGTGCTGTGTGTGTGTGTGTGTGAGACGCCCTCTGGTGTTCAGAGGGATGTGTGTGTGTGTGTGTGTGTTGTGTGTGTGTGTGTGTGACGCCCTCTGGTGTTCAGAGGGATGTGTGTGTGTGTTTGTGTGTGAGACGCCCTCTGGTGTTCAGAGGGATGTGTGTGTGTGTGTGTGTGTGTGTGTGTGTGTGTGTGTGTGTGTGTGTGACGCCTTCCGATGTTTAGAGGGATGTGTGTGTGTGTTTGTGTGTGTGTGTGAGACGCCCTCTGGTGTTCAGAGGGATGTGTGTGTGTGTGTGTGTGTGTGTGTGTGTGTGTGTGTGACGCCTTCCGGTGTTCAGAGGGATGTGTGTGTGTGTGTGTGTGTGTGTGAGAGCATTTACTACCGATCAGCCGTACTTCACTGACAAGCTGCACATAAAATAATCTCAGCCTTTGCCAGATCGCGTGCGGTCTCATTGATCAGTCGTGCTGCTCTAATCGCTGCTGTTCATAACATTAAGCAAGAATAATTCTGTGCATTTGATCTGAAAACAGAGTCACTCTATTAATCGTTCAGGTCTTCGCTGCAGTTTCAGGATGATTGGATCCGTTTACAGTCTTCAGCAGGGTCACGTTACATCACGGTTTCTTTCAGATTAACATGCTGTTGAACTTCAACATGGGTGAAGACTGTCCCTGTCCCGAGGACATCCAGGAGGAGCTGTACGACTTCCACGGAGAACTGCGACTGCACTGCGGTGAGTTAAGGCCCTTTCACACCGGATGCGGAACGAAAAAGCGAATAGTTCGTCTGCGAATAGTTCATGTCAAAACCATTGACATCAGCCACGACGCGAGTTTGCGACGTCTGTGACGTTCAGAGCTTCAACATTACAAAGCTTTCGCGCCGACAGCTGAGAAAATATGGACACTTCATCATCATCATCATCATCCTGTGAAGACGAGCTTTTCATTTACTTTAAAAGACAGAAAAGAAGGTGTTGGGTGCACTCAATCTTACAGAGCAGAGAGTCTGAAGGGGAGTATGAGCTAATGTCCACTCTTAGTTTCCTTTTCCTCTCTCCTGTTTCCCACATACGTGTCCCTGAGGTTTTCCCACAGTTTTTTTGCGTCTTCAACTAATCACAGTGCGTTTTGTAATGTCAATACACATTGCATGTAACACACGAAGTAAGAAGTTACAATCATTCGACTAGAAACTGTAGATAATGTATAGTACACTAAAAGCAGCCCTAGATAGTCTCACTACATCTTGTTACATGTTCACAGTAAACACGGTCTCTGTCTCTATGTTTGACGATAGTAGTGTTAGCTTTCTATCCCAAATGTAGTTTAGCCTGCTAGCCTACACAGCACAGGACTACACAACGACTAAAACTCTCACACAACACACTCACAGTCGAGATAACCGAGTTGGTTGGCAATGCTACGCCACACATTGTCTTTCAAATCGTTGTCCTTGTAGTGTGTGATTGGCTGAAGCCTTTTCTGTCGCCGCTAAAGTAAAAAAATAAAAGTCGTTTTTCCGCCGCAGCACATTCGCGTTCGGTGTGTGAGCACTCATTACACAAACAGCTGATCAAAAAATAAAACCATTGCGCGAATTATTCGTGCTTCAAAATCGCGTCCAGTGTGAAAGGACCTTTACGCAGCACTATCATCTTATTATACAAATATAATCATATTGCATAGTTGTGCTTGGAGTCAATTTCTTTATTTCATAATGCAGTGAAACAACAACAAAATCCCGATTTGTGCAGCATCATTTTTTGTCAAACAAAGAAATTATGAACACATGCAAAAAAGAGAGAAAACCAATGAAATATTAATAACTGATTATGTTTGCTTTTACCTTTCAGCTTTATGTTTCTCTATGCACTGTTTTTACATAGTAAAATTAAACCTGTAGTTGCAGCTTTTGCCTAATGATGTTAAATAAGTTGAGTGTTTTCTTCTTCCCTCATTTAAAATATTTAAAATATATAAATATTTTCCTCATATTTTGATGGTTTATCTGATCTTCTAGTGTTAAAATTAAAATAATTACATAAGACGTTTAGAAGCTGAATGTTCGGTGACACTTTACATTCGTAAAATGAAGTAACAATGAACAATACTTATTAATCTTAGTCCATGTTAATTTCAACATTTTACTAATGCATTATTAAAATCAAAAGTTGCATTTGTAAATATTATTATTTAATGGATCTGAGCTGACATGAATTAATTCTGAACAGTTGTATTTTTATTAGCTAACGATAACAGATTAATAAACACTGAAACAAGTGTATTGCTCATTGTTAGTTAACACATTGGGCCCTATTTTAACGATCTGAAACGCAAGTATCAAGCGCGAAACGCAAGTAACTTTGTCGCGGATCCCGACGCAAATCTAAAATGTGTTGGTCTGAAGTAGCTTCATTACTCATAGGTGTGGTTTGGGCGTAACGTGAAATAAACCAATCAGAGCGACATCTCACATTCCCTTTAAGAGCAGGCGTGCTTGATCCATGGCGGATTGCTATTATAACGGCGGATTTGCCAGACGCACGCCAGGAGCGGTTCATAGCCGAGGAGACCTACGTTCTCATCAGGGCCGTAAAACACAGAGAAGTGACATTGGGGATGGAGAAACACACATAATTTGGGTAAATGTATAAGCTAGATTTATGCCTATTCTTTAACATCTTCATGGACACTACAGTGATTTCCCTCGTGTGGTAATATTTTTCCTTGTAATAATGTATGGTTTTCTAAAAATGAGAACTGCTGCGTCTGTGTGTAGATGAGATAAGCAAAGTGTGTGTGCGTTGTGCACACGCTACATTATGGCCAAGCATGCGCCCTTAAAATAGCATCTGAATAACACTGACTTTAGACGAGGTTTCTCCTGGTCTGTGGCGGAATTGTTTTCTGAAACTGCAAAATAGCACCAGGGAACGTTTGCGCCGGAACACGCCTTCTCTTTTCACTGAACCGCCCCCGGGAGCGCAAGTTCATTCCCTAATTTACCGGCGTGCGTCTGTGGAGGGAAAAGTCCGCTGTGCGTCGGGTGAGAAATAGGAATGAAACATGCGTCGTGTACAAAGTCAATTGCGCTGGGTGCGAGATAGGGCCCATTGTCTAACTAATTCCAAATTATTGTAAAGTTTTACTGAATGTTCTTCTTCTTCTGTACATTTACAGCTCTAGAAATACAAATTTTAAAACGAGGCTTCTTCATTTGAGTTCAGTTCAAAACCTTTTTTTATGCTAATTTTGGGATGCACATCAATTCTAATAATGCGTTATTCACAAATGTTTTATGCCGTATTCCAGTTGTGTGCATGAGTGAAGTTCTCAGCTTTGGACGTAAACACAGCTAGTGATGCTGAGCTTCACTGCAGACGTGACTGAAGGAGATTCAGTGCTCAGATTTTAAATAATGAATGAGCCCTGGTTTGTGGGGAGCTTCAGATGTCATGATTCCAGTGAGACGAGACAGTGATGTCACTGGGGGTAAAGTGTGTCGCTCGGGAGAATGAATGTCCTTCGTCTGTGTCTCTGCAGGGATTCCAGTGGAAGAGGATGAGGAGCATCAGGACACGTCTATTAAAGGTCGTCTACTCGCCCTGATCTACAAGATCAAAGGTCAACCGCAGAAATCTGAAGCTGAACCCACAGAGAAAGAGCAAACCGCTCCCTGTAAGCAGAACTGAGACCTCTGGGTCACTGCGCCATCTCTGTGTTCTAGAGGATCGCTATAGTAGCAGTCATGCACTTCAGATTATATATTTATTTATTTTATTTTATTTTATTTTATTTATTTATTTATTTATTTATTTATTTATTTATTTATTTATTTATTTATTTATTTATTTATTTATTTATTTATTTATTTATTTATTTATTTTTGGCCTGGACATGTTTTTGTGAGATTAATTTATACAGTTCAAGGTTTTATCCGTGAGAGTTGCTCTTCTACTGTATGCTGAGTTTGCTGATTGAAGCATTTTTTCCCTTATAGTAAACATTTATCACATCTTTATACACACACACACACACACACACACACACACACACACACACACAGGTTCAATCCCATTTGGTGTGTGTCTCCTGAGCTCAGCGTTTTGTGACGTCTCACTCTCAGCGGGATCGTTCATCAGCGCTGCCTCTGATTGGCTGCCCTATAAAACACTTCTTCACCTCTGATTGGCTGGTCTATAAAACACTTCTTTACCTCTGATTGGCTGGTCTATAAAACACTTCTTCACCTCTGATTGGCT
Source organism: Rutilus rutilus (assembly GCF_951802725.1). Lineage (NCBI taxonomy): Eukaryota > Metazoa > Chordata > Actinopteri > Cypriniformes > Leuciscidae > Rutilus > Rutilus rutilus. The sequence continues at coordinate 34,727,195 of NC_140226.1, forward strand.
GGTCTATAAAACACTTCTTTACCTCTGATTGGCTGGTCTATAAAACACTTCTTCACCTCCGATTGGCTGGTCTACAAAACACTTATTTTCCACTGACAGAGAGAGCAGTCGAACGAGTGATTGACAGATGACCTCAGCGTATGTTTTTTCCCATCAGTCACTTTCCTTTAAGGCCCATCACAATCTTTCTAATGGTGTCTGAGAATGAACTCAATCTGACAGTCTGGAGGGTTTTCCGGCACAGCTCTTCCAGCTTCCCTCCGCTCGCATTAAACCAGCACTGAGAGGATTTCATTTGATCTTTTGTTTTGTTTTTTTATTATATATATATATATATATATATATATATATATATATATATATATTATTATTATTATTATTATTATATTATTTATTTTTTTTTTTTATACAATTTTATTAAATATCATTACATTTTATTCAATTTTATTTTAATTTAATTCATTTTTGTATTTTTATTGAACCAATTAGCTACTTTATGTGGGAATCATTGCAACTCCAATTAAATGTTTTCTTTAGTTTCTCATTTGCTTTGTTCAAACCTGATCTTATAACTTAAAAAAGGAAACTTAAATATCTGGAACTGTCGCGGCTCTTTAACGGGACACATGTGCCTGGTTTAGCGTCACAGGCTCTTGATACGGGGTAGATCGAGGATAGAGCGACTCTAGATCGCGCTCACTGACCGGCGCTGGCTTTATTGTTTTCCACGTATGCCAGGGATGAGAACACTACTCCATCTTTGCCCTCTCCTGTCAATCTCTGTGTGAAATCTAAAGTTGAGCGTGCACCAGGGCGGAGCGGGTGATTTAAGCTTTAAATACATGTGAAATAGCCTTTATCATTGTTGTCTCGCTTATTTATAGTCGTGTGGACATGCTCCTATGTTGCTGTTTTGATATATATTTGTTAAAATATGAGACACTGGACCACAAAACCAGTCACAAGGGTCAATTTGATGAAATTGAGATTTATAAATCATCCGAAAGCTGAATAAATAATCTGTCCATTGATGTGTGGTTTGTTAGGATAGGACAATATTTGTCTGAGACACAACTATTGAACATCTGGAATCTGAGGGAGCAAAAAAATCGAAACATTGAGAAAATCTCCTTTAAAGTTGTTCATTTATGATCACGATTGTGCAGCATTCACTCACACAAATACATGTTTTATATATTTACGGTAGGAAATTTACTAAATATCTTCATGGAACATGATCTTTACTGAATATCCTCATGATTTTTGGCATAAAAGAAAAGTCGATAATTTTGACCCATACAATGTATTGTTGGATATTGCCACAGATAAACCCGTGCGACTCGAGACTGGTGACGTGATACAGGATAACAAATATGCTATAAAAAGTTATTATATGGTAGGGTAGTTATTTTAGCGGAGATTCTGCGGGACCCACTGTGGGAACTACTGGTATAAACGCTTCTCGTGACCCTGATGTGGTGTGTGTTCTCATGTGCATCTCTTCTTGTGTGGTGTGTGTGAAGCGAACCTGAAGGAGCTGATCTCGCAGACGATGGTGAGCTGGGCTCAGGAGACACACATCCAGGACCCGGAGCTGGTGCGCGTGATGTTCAGTCTGCTGAGACGCCAGTACGACAGCATCGGGGAGCTTCTCAGAGCCATGAGGAAGACCTACACCATCAGCGCCGCCTCGGTCCACGACACCATCAACCTGCTGGCCTCGCTGGGACAGATCCGCTCGCTGCTCAGCGTACGCATGGGGAAGGAGGAGGAGCAGCTGATGATCCACGGCCTCGGGTGAGTATGTGTGTGTGTGTGTGTGTGCGTGCGCTTGTACAACTATCTTTGTGAGGACCAGTTTCAGTTTTAGACCATTGGAGTGAGGACAAAGAGAGTAAAGTGAGGACATTTTGGCCGGTCCTCAGTTTCTGAGAGCCTTTAAAGGCCTGTGTGAGGGTCAAGACTTGGTTTTAGGGATAAGGTTATTAATGAGGTTAAGGGTCGGTTTAGGGTCAGGGGTCGGGTTAGGCACTTAGTTGTGATGTCTAAGGTTAGGGTAAGCGGCTAGAGATTGCATTGTCTCAATGAATGTCCTCATAAAGATAGATGTACAAGTGTGTGTGTGTGTGTGTGTGTGTGTGTGCTCAGCGTACTTTTCTGCCACTGCCACTTGATTATATCCACTTGCCAGGTCCAATGTGGAAAACCAACACACTCCACATAACTCATCTAAAGATTCTTCAATTCTAGGCTGTGGATATGAATGTCTTCTTGTTTTAGTATTCAACTGCCTATAATCCACACACATCCGAAGTGATCCATCCTTCTTTACAATCACAATCGGTGACGAATATGGGCTGCAGCTCTCCCTAATTACATTCTGCTCTAAGAGTTGTTTAATATGAGCTTTAACCTCCTCATATTGAGTATTGTCATATTTTCACTTTGACCAACTGGAGCATCGTCTAACAATGGGATCTGATGTTCAATCAAATCAGTTTACCCCAAATCCCCACTTTCTTCAACAAAGAAGGCACAGAGGCATATTTACTCAACGGCCCCTATCTCGCACCCAGCGCAATTGACTTTGAACACGACGCATGTTTCATTCCTATTTTGCACCCGACGCACAGCGGACTTTTCCCTCCACAGACGCACGCCGGTAAATTAGGGAATGAACTTGCACTCCCGGGGGCGGTTCAGCGGAAAGAGGAGGCGTGTTCCGGCGCAAACGTTCCCTGGTGCTATTTTGCAGTTTCAGAAAACAATTCCGCCACAGACCAGGAAAAACTTTCTAGTCTAAAAAGTCTAAAGTCAGTGGTGCGTTGCGCATTTTATTCAGATGCTATTTTAAGGGCGCATGCTTGGCCATAATCAATGTAGCGTGTGCACAACGCACACACACTTTGCTTATCTCATCTACACACAGACGCAGCAGTTCTCATTTTTAGAAAACCATACATTATTACAAGGAAAAATATTACCACACGAGGGAAATCATTGTTGTGTCCATGAAGATGTGAAAGAATAGGCATAAATCTAGCTTACACATTTACCCAAATTATTATACGCCTGTTTAACCGAAGCTAATTTGGGTGTGTTTCTCCATCCCTAATGTCACTTCTCTGTGTTTTACGGCCCTGGCGAGAACGTCGGTCTCCTCGGCTGTGAACCGCTCCTGGCGTGCGTCTGGCAAATCCGCCGTTATAATAGCAATCCGCCATGGAACAAGCGCGCCTGCTCTTAAAGGAAATGTGAGATGACGCTCTGATTGGTTTATTTCACGTTACGCCCAAACCACACCTATGAGTAATGAAGCGACTTCAGACCAACACATTTTAGATTTGCGTCGGGAGCAAGAGTCATTTATCCCGCCGGGGCCCAAGCCAGTGCCCGAGATCCGCCCAAAAAGTTACTTGCGTTTCAGATCATTAAAATAGGGCCCAATAACTTCCTGGCCTTCCCCTCCTATTCCACATTCAACAGAGGACAGTTAATGGTCCTAACTTGTTGAGCGGCTGTTACCCCTGACTGGGCCACATTACTTTGCTCAATAAAAACCGTACAATTTTGTTCTTCCTGTACTGGGGTAAACTGAATATCGAGATCCGCTCCACTGACCACCACTTCAGCCCTATGTACAGACGCTAGTCGAACATGTGGGTTCAAAATAACACCACTAGTCCCCGCATTCATAATTGGGACCAGCAACTCTCCTTCTTCTGGGGACACTATTGAAGCTATAACTAAAGGATCTGCTGGTAAACTCCCCTCACTCTCTATCAGAGGCTCTAAAAGCAAAGACTACTTTGGGCCAACAGGTTAACAAAAGATTGATTTTGTGTATCGTACAATTGACAGATTTCCAACACCTGTTTCAAAGAAACTGCATCATAGAACTTTTCAAATACTGAGACCCAAATTGTTGCTAAAAAAACGTTTCTTTCGCTCCCTAGTCTCTGGGTCAGATGTGTCCTTCACCACCAACACCCCCTGCTTTGGAAGAATTTGGTCATGGATATATCAAACTCTAGATAACCCACACATGGGATATCAAGGCCGTTTGCTGCTTTTAAAGGGATACTTCACCTCTGGAAAGATGAATGTGTATTTAAAATGGGTCATTTATGTAGTAGAAATGTGAAATTATTTTTGAATTTGGAGCTTTCTAGACTGAGAAAAGCCTGAAAATGTATTTTTGGCTTATGTGGATGAAAGACAACAACTCCCGCTGCCCTACGAGGCCACTCCCAAGCCACGCCTACCGGTAAGAGCGCGCAGTTAAACAACTAGGCTAGGCTACTAGTGAGTCTCCGTGACGAGTCTGCCCGGGATTTCGAGATCGCCCAAAATGTCCGGGATTTGGCTTTTGCGTTCTACAGTCGCCATTCATCATGTTTACTGTGGCGAGCAGGACGAGGCTGAGGGCCGTGGGAGAACGGCGCGAGGAAAGAATGTCAATCAGAGTCAATCAAACTATTTATTTGAACACCCCCCATCTTCACAACAGTGACTGGAAATTGACCCACCAATTGTTTAAACATTTCCGGTTCCTTGAGCCACAGAGCCAGGGTAACCCCTCACATACGGGGTGGCTCTCCACAGCGAGGGGTGTTCGTTTAACGGCCCAGGCCTTTGAGCTTGAGTATTGGAGTATTGGTATGTGTCTCTGCTGCCCCCATACTTGCCTGGGGTTCACAATCTCAGTACGATAACGCTCAATATGTCCCACTTTCTGACACTTGAAGCAAATAGGCTGTCCCGAGGGATCAAAGGAATACAATCTTCGTGACCGTTCCCTCTGCTGCCTGTTAAAGGCTTGCAAATTGGACATTTCTCCAGTTAAATCACTTAATAATTACTTTCGCTGACTTTTCACCATACCTAACAGCTCTACTAACATTGGATCTGAACTCTGTTCTGCAGTCACTGCTTCACTATCTAGCGTACTGAAGTTCTCAGACCCGAATGATGTATCCGAAACACTCGCCCCATCACCAGCCCACTGAACCGCTTCTTTGCCGACATCAAGGAATGTTAAGCTTTGGTTTCTGTCTAATCATTCTCTGCAGAGTTCCTTACTTCTCATATTCTCTGCAAACTGATCCCTAAGCATTACATCCTCTTCACACACACCCCTTGGATTACAACTTTTTAGTTCTTTTAACAAAGCCATTAATGCATGTGAGAACTCAGTTGTGACCCCGAACCGCAAAACCAGTCACAAGGGTAAAATGTTTTTAAATGGAGATTTATGCATCATCTGGGTTAGGGTTATGGAAAGCTGAATAAATAAGCTTTCCATTGATGTGTGGTTTGTTAGGATAGGACAATATTTGGTCGAGACACAACTATTGAAAATCTGGAATCTGAAGATGCAAAAAAATCAAAACATTGAGAAAATCTCCTTTAAAGTTGTTCATTTATGTTCTCGATTGTGCTGCATTCACTCACACAAATACATGTTTTATATATTTACGGTAGGAAATTTACTAAATATCTTCATGGAACATGATCTTTACTGAATATCCTCATGATTTTTGGCATAAAAGAAAAATCGATAATTTTGACCCATTCATTGTACTGTTGGCTATTGCCACAAATAAACCCGTGCGACTCGAGACTGGTGACGCGATCCAGGATCACAATTAGCATTTCAGTTTTCCCTAGTTGCCTTTTACTGGTCTCTGCAATGATTGAGCACTTCCAAATACTTCAAGCAGAGCTTCAGAAATTCCCTCTGGACTGGAACGTGTTTCCTTAGATCTATAACTCTTAGATCTATAGCCTGACCATCTAAGTGTTCCCATATGTAATAAACTGCCTAGTCTGGAGTAAATCTACGGGCCTTTAACACACTTCTCAGGTCCTCAATTCAATCACTTGAAGATTTACCTGTATACACTTTACATCTCTTCTCTCTTGGTACTTAAACCACCTCTACCGTTGTTGTGTTTCGTTCTTGCCACACAGTCCCAGAGTCCATTACAGCACTCCTTGACAGTTCCTCATTCTCAATCGCCAGTCTATCCGCCTCTTCCTTCTCCTGCGCTAGTCTCCTCTTTAGGCCTGCCTCCATTATGATCCCCTGTGACACTGATCAACCGCAGTCCTTAGCCCTTATTTGCCGATTGTGTCCGTCTTCACCACGGATTTGATTTAATTTGTCCCAAAAACCGCCCCAAAAAAACACAACAACAGAAGAAAAAAAAGTAAAAAAAAGTACCCCTAAATTAGATCCCATCCTCGTCGCCAGAACTCTGTTGTGTGAGTGCTTACACTGACCACAAGGTACTAAATTATCTTAATAAATACTCCTTTTATTGACACAAGTTCTTAAAAATCTGTTTTAAACATCCACCCTCACTCAGGAATGGCATGAAACAGATAATAAATCCTTTAAAGAAAGAAATTGGGATCTGGTCCTCGGGAGCGCTTGCAATAGGCTAGTTGCACGTGGCCGCCATTTTGGATTTCGGATCAGCGAGTGTGTGCTAAGACACTTCCGGTTTCGCATTACGCCCGGTGCAGGGAGCCGGAGAAAGCCGAAATGTGTCTTTTATAGTTGTTTATAGAATCATTTATCACTTAAAATACTACTGAGATCCATATTACTATCACACGAGCCAATGGCAATTAAATGCACGGATGCATAGTCAGATGCATTCTGTGTGCATTCTGCTTGCACCGGCAGGAACAAAGGTCTCAAAATGCAACCATTGGTCGCAGTCTGGAACCATGTGATATAATAGGTGGGTGTGGCTCTGAGGCTCCGCCTTCTTTCTGATGTAAATCTTCTCCGGTTCATTTCTCCTGTTCAGTCTGTCGAGGTCAGATGCCAGTAAAAACATGAACACACTGGAGAGACGCTTTATAGTAGAAACTGAAGTAATTCTAATTGAAATCTAGTGTATATCTAAGTGTGGACGGCGTCAGGATGTTTGCTAACAGTGAATCGCTGCTAATGCTTCAAACTTCTTTTTACCCCTAAGCAAAGAATTAAAAAGAGCTTCGGCGTGAGTATATCAGGGCCTTAAACTGGTGCTGAAACTGAAATGATTCAGAGAACACAAGAAGATAAATGTGTTTTGGCATGAAACTCACCCATCGCCATGCGTGTTTAATGTGTGTGTTGTGTGTCTCAGCGACATCATGAATAATAAGGTGTTCTACCAGCATCCCAACCTGATGCGAGTGCTGGGAATGCATGAGACCGTGATGGAGGTGATGGTGAACGTGCTGGGAGGAGGAAAGTCTCAGGTGTGTGAGAGACACAAACATCAGTACAGAGCTGTTCTTGTTTTCCAGCGCTAATGTTTCCGTGTGTGACAGGAGATCGCCTTCCCCAAGATGGTGGCGAGTTGCTGTCGGTTCCTGTGTTACTTCTGTCGCATCAGCCGTCAGAACCAGAAGGCCATGTTTGACCACCTGAGCTACCTGTTGGAGAACAGCAGCGTGGGGTTGGGTGAGTGAGTGTGTGTGTGTGTGTGTGTGTGTGTGAGAGAGAGAGAGAGTGAGTGTGTGTGTGTGTGTGTGTGTGTGTGTGTTGCATCAGCACTCGTCACTTGGGACAGAATCCCACAGCACTGAGTTGTTAGATGAGTGTGTTGAGATTGTGTGTGTTTGCAGCGGTCCATACTGCACTCTGCTGGTGAGTGTGAGTGTGTGTGTGTGCGTGCGTGTGTGGGTGTATCTACTGCTGAACACAGCAAGTCCCAAACATGCGTGTAAACAAATAAAATATGTAATCTTTTTTGTATTTTATTTTAATTTTATTAAAAAAATTATTTATTTTAATTTTAGTTTTACATTTTTATGATTTAATGAAGTGTTTGATTTTGTTTTTGCTGTATATTTTCAAATGATTTGTTTTTATGTCTTAATTATTTAGTAGCGTTTAATTTGAATTGTTTTTATGATTTAATGAATTCATAGTATTATTTTTTATTACATTTTTTTTTTTTATGATTGAATGGTTTTTATGATTTAATTTATTAGTAAGTGCTTTATTTTTATTTAGTGTTTAATGTTTATAATTTAAGTATTAGTTTGTTATTTTGATTTGTTTTTATTTTTTAATTATTTATTGTTACATTTTTACGATTTATTAATTATAAGTGTTTTGTTTTTATTATAAAATTATTTACACTTAACATTTTTCTGATTTACTGCATGGTTTGCGATTCCTGTGCAGCCCATGTGAGTGAGTGTGTGCGTGTGTGTGTGTTTGTTTGCGTTGACAGCGTCTCCGGCCATGAGAGGATCCACTCCTTTAGATGTAGCGGCTTCATCAGTGATGGACAACAACGGCCTAGCGCTCGCGCTGGAGGAGCCCGACCTGGACAAGGTGTGTGTGTTTACACTCTGATATCATCAAGGTGTGTTTACACTCTAATAACCTAAAAAGCCTCGGTCTCCATCTAAAAATCTCTATGAACGAGAGCATAATAAAACGCGGATAAATCAACCCATTAACTTACGGTAAGTCTCCTGGGCTTTCGTTGTCAGTTGCACTCGTTACTGTTGCGTGTCCTCAAACTGGCAACCCGAGTGAGCGTCGAGTCTGAGGAGGCGGGGAAACAACGATCTCTGATATTTTGAATTTGGACTGCAGTACCTATTTCGACCACTAGCTGTCATTATTACAGACTGCACCTTTAATCTGCTCATTTGAGCGTCAGACATGTTGTGTGTTATGATGCTGGTGTGTGTGTTATGATGCTGTGTGTGTGTGTGTGTGTGTGCAGGTGGTGACGTATCTGGCCGGCTGTGGTCTGCAGAGTTGTCCGATGCTCCTGGTCAAAGGGTATCCAGACATCGGCTGGAACCCGATCGAGGGCGAGCGTTACCTGTCCTTCCTGCGGTTCGCTGTGTTTGTCAACGGTAAATACACACACAGGTTTTGTAAGGACATTCCATTGGCCTAATGTTTTTTATACTGTACAAACTGTATATTCTCTCCCCCTACACTAATCGACCCCTAAAGCTACCCATCTTACACACACACACACACACACACACACACACACACACACACACACTAACCAGACCCCTTAACCTTCCTATCTCACACACACGCACACACACACACACACACACACACACACACACACACACAGACCCGACCCCTAAACCTACCCATAACACACACACACATACATACTGACACACACACACACACACATACTCAAAGAGACACACACTAACCTGACCCCTAAACCTTCCCAATTAACACAATTATTATGTTTATTAATCAGTTTCCTATGTGAGGACCAGCAAAAGTCTCACAAAGTACAGAATCTCAAGTTTTATTATCATTGTGGGGACATTTGGTCCTCAGAAGTATAGCAAAACATGCCCACTCTCTCTCTCACACACACTCACACTCACACACACTCTTTCAAAAACATATAGACATTTGTAATGATTCCGACTGGCAGTGTATGTGCACCCTTGCACACGTCAAACTGTGTGTGTGTGTGTGTGCAGGTGAGAGTGTGGAGGAGAACTCGAGTGTGGTGGTGAAGCTCCTGATCCGTCGCCCAGAGTGTTTCGGACCGGCTCTGAGAGGAGAAGGAGGACACGGGCTTCTGGCGGCCATGAAGGAGGCCATCAACATCTCAGAGAACCCGGCGCTGGATCTGCCCAGCACAGGCCCCGCTCACGCTTCAGACGTGTACGTGTGTGTGTGTGTGTCTGAGTGTGTGTGAGTGTGAGTGTGAGTGTGAGTATAAGTATAAGTATAAGTATAAGTATAAGTGTGAGTGTGAGTATAAGTATAAGTGTAAGTGTAAGTGTAAGTGTGAGTGAGTGAGTGAGTGAGTGAGTGAGTGAGTGAGTGAGTGAGTGAGATTGTGTGTGTGTGTGTGAGTGATAGTGATAGTGATAGTGTAAGTGATAGTGATAGTGATAGTAAAATGATCAAACGAAATGAAACCGGAAAGAAACTGCGCTACTCATTTCTGCTTCACGGACCGTTTAATAGTTCGGACCAATAATAGACAGAAAAGCTAATTTTGCTTTTGAATTAATATTAAGACATTATGAATGATAATATTTAAAGTTAATTTTATCCACACGTCAAATTAAGCTCCGTGCTTTATTGTTATCCCACAGCAACTTAGTGCTGCTGCCCTCAAATGTTAGTCTGGAGCCTGTGAACTTAAAATAAAACTGCACATTGTAATTTATTTACGTTAAGTCCATTTTTTATCAAAGCATTTGTCAGAATGGAAATGTGAATAATTGCATTGCAAGGTGATTTAAGGTGTGCCCCTAAATTCTCTGCTTGCGCTCTTAAAATGTTAAGTCAGTGGCTACAGCGCTCCTTGTAAAAAAAGTTAGTCTGGAGCCCTACACACACACACACACACACACACACTCATCCTTCTCTCTCTCTGCTGCAGCTCCACTGAGGGCGATGAGGAAGAGGAGGTTGTTCACATGGGAAACGCGATCCTGTCGTTCTACTCGGCTCTGATTGACCTGCTGGGCCGCTGCGCTCCAGAGATGCACGTAAGTCTCACACACACACGACTAGCTCAGGGATGCGATCGATCCTGATGACTGGCTGATTGAGTGTGTGTGTGATGTTGATCTGGTCTCTCAGCTGATCAATAAGGGTAAAGGTGAAGCTCTGAGGATCCGGGCGATCCTGCGCTCTCTCGTTCCCACTGAGGATCTGGTCGGCATCATCAGCATCCCTCTCAAAATGCCCACCGTCAATAAAGGTGACAAACTCTCTCACATTTCTTGTGTTTTGTGTGTGTGAGTGTGTGTTTTGGTGAGTGAGTGAGTGAGTGAGTGAGTGACAGTGCGAGTGACAGTGTGAGTGATAGTGTTAGTGACAGTGATAGTGTTAGTGAAATTGTGAGTGATAGTGTTAGTGATAGTGTGAGTGATAGTGTTAGTGAAATTGTGAGTGATAGTGTTAGTGACAGTGATAGTGATAGTGTTAGTGACAGTGATAGTGTTAGTGACAGTGTGAGTGTGAGTGATAGTGTGAGTGACAGCGATAGTGTTAGTGAAATTGTGAGTGATAGTGTTAGTGACAGTGTGAGTGATAGTGTGAGTGACAGTGTGAGTGATAGTGTTAGTGACAGTGATAGTGTGAGTGATAGTGTTAGTGATAGTGTGAGTGATAGTGTTAGTGAAATTGTGAGTGATAGTGTTAGTGAAATTGTGAGTGATAGTGTTAGTGACAGTGTGAGTGATAGTGTTAGTGACAGTGTGAGTGATAGTGTGAGTGACAGTGTGAGTGATAGTGTTAGTGACAGTGATAGTGTGAGTGATAGTGTTAGTGATAGTGTGAGTGATAGTGTTAGTGAAATTGTGAGTGATAGTGTTAGTGAAATTGTGAGTGAAATTGTGAGTGATAGTGTTAGTGACAGTGATAGTGTTAGTGACAGTGTGAGTGTGAGTGATAGTGTGAGTGACAGCGATAGTGTTAGTGAAATTGTGAGTGATAGTGTTAGTGACAGTGTGAGTGATAGTGTTAGTGACAGTGTGAGTGATAGTGTGAGTGACAGTGTGAGTGATAGTGTTAGTGACAGTGATAGTGTTAGTGAAATTGTGAGTGATAGTGTGAGTGACAGTGATAGTGTTAGTGATAGTGTTAGTGAAATTGTGAGTGACAGTGATAGTGTTAGTGAAATTGTGAGTGATAGTGTTAGTGACAGTGTGAGTGATAGTGTGAGTGACAGTGATAGTGATAGTGTTAGTGAAATTGTGAGTGATAGTGTGAGTGACAGTGATAGTGTTAGTGATAGTGTTAGTGAAATTGTGAGTGACATTGATAGTGTTAGTGAAATTGTGAGTGATAGTGATAGTGTGAGTGACAGTGATAGTGACAGTGATAGTGTTAGTGACAGTGATAGTGTTAGTGAAATTAAGAGTGATAGTGTTAGTGACAGTGTGAGTGATAGTGTTAGTGACAGTGATAGTGTTAGTGAAATTGTGAGTGATAGTGTTAGTGATAGTGTGAGTGATAGTGTTAGTGACAGTGATAGTGTTAGTGAAATTGTGTGTGATAGTGTGAGTGATAGTGTGAGTGATAGTGACAGTGATAGTGTTAGTGATAGTGTGAGTGATAGTGTTAATGAAATTGTGAGTGTTAGTGATAGTGTTAGTGACAGTGATAGTGTTAGTGTTAGTGAAATTGTGAGTGATAGTGTTAGTGACAGTGTGAGTGATAGTGATAGTGACAGTGACAGTGATAGTGATAGTGTTAGTGATAGTGTGAGTGATAGTGTTAGTGAAATTGTGAGTGTTAGTGATAGTGTTAGTGACAGTGATAGTGTTAGTGAAATTGTGGGTGATAGTGTTAGTGATAGTGTGAGTGACAGTGTGAGTGATAGTGTTAGTGACAGTGATAGTGTTAGTGAAATTGTGAGTGATAATGTTAGTGATAGTGTGAGTGTTAGTGATAGTGTTAGTGAAATTGTGAGTGATAGTGTTAGTGATAGTGTTAGTGATAGTGTGAGTGATAGTGTGAGTGACAGTGATAGTGTTAGTGATAGTGTGAGTGACATTGATAGTGTTAGTGAAATTGTGAGTGATAGTGATAGTGTGAGTGACAGTGATAGTGATAGTGACAGTGTGAGTGATAGTGTTAGTGACAGTGATAGTGTTAGTGAAATTAAGAGTGATAGTGTTAGTGACAGTGTGAGTGATAGTGTTAGTGACAGTGATAGTGTTAGTGAAATTGTGAGTGATAGTGTTAGTGATAGTGTGAGTGATAGTGTTAGTGACAGTGATAGTGTTAGTGAAATTGTGTGTGATAGTGTGAGTGATAGTGACAGTGATAGTGTTAGTGATAGTGTGAGTGATAGTGTTAGTGAAATTGTGAGTGTTAGTGATAGTGTTAGTGACAGTGATAGTGTTAGTGTTAGTGAAATTGTGAGTGATAGTGTTAGTGACAGTGTGAGTGATAGTGACAGTGACAGTGATAGTGATAGTGTTAGTGATAGTGTGAGTGATAGTGTTAGTGAAATTGTGAGTGTTAGTGATAGTGTTAGTGACAGTGATAGTGTTAGTGGAATTGTGGGTGATAGTGTTAGTGACAGTGTGAGTGACAGTGATAGTGTGAGTGACAGTGTGAGTGATAGTGTTAGTGATAGTGTTAGTGATAGTGTTAGTGATAGTGTTAGTGATAGTGTGAGTGATAGTGTTAGTGACAGTGATAGTGTTAGTGAAATTGTGAGTGATAATGTTAGTGACAGTGATAGTGATAGTGATAGTGTTAGTGAAATTGTGAGTGATAGTGTTAGTGACAGTGATAGTGTTAGTGATAGTGTGAGTGTTAGTGATAGTGTTAGTGAAATTGTGAGTGATAGTGTTAGTGATAGTGTGAGTGATAGTGTTAGTGACAGTGTTAGTGACAGTGTGAGTGATAGTGATAGTGTTAGTGAAATTATGAGTGATAGTGTTAGTGACAGTGATAGTGATAGTGATAGTGTTAGTGAAATTATGAGTGATAGTGTTAGTGAAATTGTGAGTGATAATGTTAGTGACAGTGATAGTGATAGTGATAGTGTTAGTGAAATTGTGAGTGATAGTGTTAGTGACAGTGATAGTGTTAGTGATAGTGTGAGTGTTAGTGATAGTGTTAGTGAAATTGTGAGTGATAGTGTTAGTGATAGTGTGAGTGATAGTGTTAGTGACAGTGTTAGTGACAGTGTGAGTGATAGTGTTAGTGATAGTGTGAGTGTTAGTGATAGTGATAGTGTTAGTGAAATTATGAGTGATAGTGTTAGTGACAGTGTGAGTGATAGTGTTAGTGTTAGTGATAGTGTGAGTGTTAGTGTTAGTGAAATTGTGAGTGATAATGTTAGTGACAGTGTGAGTGATAGTGTTAGTGACAGTGTTAGTGACAGTGTGAGTGATAGTGATAGTGTTAGTGAAATTATGAGTGATAGTGTTAGTGACAGTGTGATTGATAGTGTTAGTGTTAGTGATAGTGTGAGTGTTAGTGATAGTGATAGTGTTAGTGAAATTATGAGTGATAGTGTTAGTGACAGTGTGAGTGATAGTGTTAGTGTTAGTGATAGTGTGAGTGAAATTGTGAGTGATAGTGATAGTGTTAGTGACAGTGATAGTGTTAGTGATAGTGTGAGTGTTAGTGATAGTGATAGTGACAGTGTGAGTGATAGTGTTAGTGATAGTGATAGTGTTAGTGAAATTATGAGTGATAGTGTTAGTGACAGTGTGAGTGATAGTGTTAGTGTTAGTGATAGTGTGAGTGTTAGTGTTAGTGAAATTGTGAGTGATAATGTTAGTGACAGTGTGAGTGATAGTGTTAGTGACAGTGTTAGTGACAGTGTGAGTGATAGTGATAGTGTTAGTGAAATTATGAGTGATAGTGTTAGTGACAGTGTGATTGATAGTGTTAGTGTTAGTGATAGTGTGAGTGTTAGTGATAGTGATAGTGTTAGTGAAATTATGAGTGATAGTGTTAGTGACAGTGTGAGTGATAGTGTTAGTGATAGTGATAGTGTTAGTGAAATTGTGAGTGATAGTGATAGTGTTAGTGACAGTGATAGTGTTAGTGATAGTGTGAGTGTTAGTGATAGTGATAGTGACAGTGTGAGTGATAGTGTTAGTGATAGTGATAGTGTTAGTGAAATTGTGAGTGATAGTGTTAGTGACAGTGTGAGTGATAGTGTTAGTGACAGTGTGAGTGATAGTGTTAGTGACAGTGATAGTGTTAGTGATAGTGATAGTGTTAGTGAAATTGTGAGTGATAGTGTTAGTGACAGTGTGAGTGTTAGTGACAGTGATAGTGTTAGTGTTAGTGATAGTGTTAGTGAAATTGTCAGTGATAGTGTGAGTGACAGTGTGAGTGATAGTGTTAGTGACAGTGATAGTGATAGTGATAGTGTGAGTGTTAGTGATAGTGACAGTGTGAGTGAAATTGTGAGTGATAGTGATAGTGAAATTGTGACTGATAGTGATAGTGTGAGTGATAGTGTTAGTGAAATTGTGAGTGACAGTGTGAGTGACAGTGCGAGTGAAATTGTGAGTGATAGTGATAGTGAAATTGTGACTGATAGTGATAGTGTGAGTGATAGTGTTAGTGAAATTGTGAGTGACAGTGTGAGTGATAGTGTTTGTGTTAGTGATAGTGATAGTGAACAGAACTGAATTATGAATCTCTCTCTCACTCACTCACTCACTCACTCACACACACACACACACACACACACACACACACACACACACACACACACACACACACACACACACACACACACACAGACGGCAGTGTCACTGAGCCTGACGTGTCGGCCAGCTTCTGTCCGGATCACAAGGCCCCGATGGTGCTGTTTCTGGACCGTGTCTATGGCATCGAGGACCAGAGCTTTCTTCTGCATCTGTTAGAGGTGGGATTCCTGCCGGACCTGAGAGCCGCCGCCTCGCTGGACACGGTCAGTCACAGAAAACACACACACACACACACACAGAACACACATCATCTGATCCCATGAGCCTCTCTGTCTCACCCGCAGCTCTCTGACTGCTGATCGAGTTTAAAACACTAATGCTGCCAGTTTAAGGGATCACTCACTTATGTTCCTAAATTAGCTGTGGGAAACTGTGTACATGATCACAGGCTTTATTGCAGTAGAAGTCAAGTCACGTTTATTTCTAAAGCGCTTTATACAACAGGATTTTTCCTGGGTCAGAAACGGTCTTCGGTGGTGGCCGACAGACACTGTCATCCTTTCGTGCTCTCTTTAAAAAAAAAAAAAAAATAAGACTGGATTTCATAGCTTTGTAAGATAAAATCCTTCTTTGCTAGACCTGATCATTATTTGGTATATAATCATATAATTTTGGCTGTAAAGCAGCTCTACAGAAGACACTTTCAGAGAACTTTTCCTTTTCCTGATTGTAAAGCGCTTTGGGTGTACTGTAGTACATATGAAAGCGCTATATAAATCCCTCATTCATTCAACATTCAAAAGTAACATTCCATAATGTTTGAAAAATGATTGAGTGGAATGTTCCATTAAAGGAGTAGTTCACTTCAGGTTCAACGGTCACGCGTGTTCCGGTTAAAAAATGTATGGTAGGACTTTAAAATCGTCACACATCGTAGTTTTACCTTTTATTTTTTTTGTCACTGGCGTTTGACTTCGTCTTTGCAGGTTTGCTTTGTAAACACTGGGTCGGTACTTCCTCCTCCTTCCAACTGCTTCAAACAACATGATCCTGTAGCTTTCAGAGGAGCTGATGAATCACGTACGGTCTGAGTTCTGTTGATTCATCTCGTCTTCTGTTCATTCCCAGGAGGCTTTGCGCACCACTGAAACGGCTCTGGCCATGAACCGGTACATCGGTTCTGCGATGCTTCCTCTGCTGACCCGCTGCGCTCCACACTTCTCCGGCACCGAACATCACGCCACGCTCATCGACTCCACGCTTTACACCATCTATCGCCTGTCCAAGGGCTGCTCGCTCACCAAAGCCCAGCGGGACGCCATCGAGGAGTGCTTACTGGCCGTCTGCAAGTGCGTACGCCTGCTCGTGTAGATCAGAAGCGGCAGACTAGTTGATTTAACCTCTGACCTCCGTTGCAGGTACCTCAGACCCTCCATGTTGCAGCATCTTCTGCGTCGGCTGGTGTTTGACGTGCCGCTGTTGTCTGAATACTGTAAGATGCCTCTGAAGGTAAACATCATCTGATCATCGCCTTCATACATGACAGAGATTGTGTTTATACTTTCATTATGTCTCTGTAGATTTGAGTTTTCTTCACCGTATCTCAGTTTTATTTCCCCCGGTTATTCTGCAGCGTGACTCCGCCCCCCTTCTAAGTCACTCCCACATTCATCATGCCAGATTTGACTCAGTCCCCACCCCTTATCTAGGCCCCGCCTCTCTCAGAAGCCCCAGCACATGCATTAGATGTTTTTCATGCCACGGCCCCCATATATGATCATTCCAATGCCATTAGGATTAGGATTCCCACCCCAAAAATTAAAGGCGGCAATTGAGGTTACGCATTGACGTCACTTTCCCGCGGGAACACACTCGCTCAGCCGGACTGAGTGGCAGAAGAGCTGCTGAGTGACTGGATTTAATAGGAGAAACTGTGAAAACACGAGTAAAACAAACAACTATCGGTTTAAACTAAAGGTTGGACTCGATATAGTGTTCCTTACGACTTACCAAAGATCCAGTGATCATGGATATTGACATGCAGCCAGTAATCGTTTTTCCAGACATTTATATGAGCCTGATTTCAACGTCTAGGAAATAGATAAAGCAAATTTGCCTGTGAATGCTTTATATGAATACAATATAAGTCTAAATCCGGTTTTGCCACTCAGTCTTTTTGCCACTCAGTGTGTGTAACCGCAGTCACTCCGGCCGATGGTGACGTCACACGCATAACCTCTATATATTTTAATGAGGATGATCGTGTGTGTGTCGCAGCTGTTGACGAATCATTACGAGCAGAACTGGAAGTATTACTGCCTGCCGTCGGGATGGGGAAGCTACGGTCTATCGTCTGAAGAGGAGCTTCTGCTCACCAAGAAGATCTTCTGGGGAATCTTCGATTCTCTCTCTCAGAAGGTGAACAGGGATATTTGCTCGTTTGTGATTGTTGGAGCATGCTGGGTAATTATGTGGCTGTACACTTCCATTCAAAAGTTTGGGGTTAGTAGATTGATCATTTAATGTGACAAGGACACATTTAACCCCTTGTGCTGAACATCCTTTACCTAATTTGGTGTTGAAAATTGCTTGCAAATCTCTCATTAAGCTATATTGTCACCAAATATTAGTCCATAAACTCAGATCAATGAGGCCTATGATCAGTCAGTTCCAAAAAGAAATGCTAAAACCTGTGCTAATTGAAAGAAAACAAGTCGATGTGCAATATTTGTTGATAACAGCATGACGAGAGAATTATAAGCAGTTTTTTGTAGGCACTAACATTAACATTTTTGTGATGGGTCAGTAGGTTTTAGTCCAGTGCAGTAACATTAACTAGTGTTTTCTGGAAAAAGAAAATCTTCTCCAGGTCAAAATGACCAGAATACAACATGAGAGCGAATTGATCAAAAGTGACATTAAATACATTTATAATGTTCTAGATTCTATTTCAAACAAATGCTGTTCTTTTTGAACTTTCTATTCATCAAAGAATCCTAAAAAATAAATTGTATGATGGTTTCCACACAGATGTGAAGCAGCACAATTTTTTTCAACATTGATAATGAATGTTTCTTGAGCATCAAATCCTCATATTAGAGTGATTTGTGGAGGATCATGTGACACTGAAGACTGGAGTAATGATGCTGAACATTCAGCTTTGATCACAGGAATAAATTACACTTTACTGTATATTCACATAGAGAACAGCTGATTTACATTACAATAATATTTCACTGTTTTTACTGTGTTTGATCAAATAAATGCAGCCATGGTGAGCAGAAGAGACTCTTTCAAAAATAAAAATAAATCTCAGCGACCCCAGACTCTCGGCCTGTTATATTGAGTCTTTGACGCTGTGAATGTGTGTGTGCAGAAGTATGAACAGGATCTGTTTAAGATGGCCATGCCGTGTCTGAGTGCCATCGCCGGAGCTCTACCTCCCGATTACATCGACTCGACGCTCAGCACAACGCTGGAGAAGCCGGTGTCTGTGGACGCGCAGGGAAACTTCGACCCCAGACCCATAAACACAGCCAAGTACGTGCGTTTCAGAGCGAGAGACTCAGAGACATTAAAAATGTTATAATCATGTATATGAATGTACACCATGATTCAAATGATCTCTGTCTGATTTAAACAGACTCCTTCACAGATATTAGACATTCAAAAATTCAAAGGGGTGTTTTCAGTCCATGATATGCTCAACCAATGCTCCTATAAAAATAAATAAAATATTTACAAATGCAAATCTGAACATTGGCGGTCTGGGACGAATGACTTTCCTCGTTTTCCTCTCGCAGCATCTGCCTCCCCGAGAAGCTGGAGTTCATCGCACACAAATACGCTGAACATTCTCATGACAAATGGGCCGCTGAGAAGGCGAGTCGATGAAACAGAGCTGTCGTTCTTCTTACATTTCATACAGATGATCGGAGACGAACATGAAGCAGGACAGAAACTCTCTGCATGATGAAGCCTGTAGAATCCAGTTAGAATGAGCCTAAAATTCAACATATCAGGGCAAAAATGCCCCTGGATGAGTTTTTGTCTCATACAGTATTTGTCACGTTATAGTATCACACGAGTGCTGATTTTGTCCCGAATCGCACGAGTGCAAATGTGATATTGATTTTATACAACAGTTCAATAAATAAGAAGTTAATATGGGTATTTTAGACACAATATTGTCTGCTTTTGCTCATTTTGCCAATGAAAATATTACGATTAAAGCCTGAGCAGAACTGTTGTGTGTCTCTGAGGAACACACAGCAATGTTTCATTTCTGAATGAATCCGCGTTTGAGCGAATCAATCGGGTGAACCAATGATTCAATGACTCGTTCATAAAGAGAGCCATTTACTTCACTCCTGAATGATTCAGCTGTTTAAACGAATGAATGAATGATTCAATAACTTACTAATTTAGATGTTTACCTCCACCTACTGGCAGTTGTGGTTTCTTATGTAGGGTATCATTTAAATTTCATATTTCCATATTGATAAAAAAAACATATTAAAGCGATATTTTGAAGAATGTTAAAAATAACTGAGGAATTTCTTAAATTATCTTCTTTTATGTTCCTCAGAGGAAAGAAAGTCATACAGGAATACATATCATGGTGGTTGTAGCCTAAAAAGTGTGTGTAATAAATTCTATGTTCAGTCAAATTTAGAAATTTTGTAATGTATATTTGATTCTTTTCTCATTTAACACAATAAGGACTTTACATTATCTTTTGGGGGTGATTAAATGTTTATTTGTTATTAATTAGATTAATGAATCAGCACATCATGTAATTAATTAGATTCAAATATGTAATTGCTTGACAGCCCTAATACAAATATACATTTCTGAATTGAAAACCGATAAAAATATACACAATATCACAATAACCTTTTTTACACTGCAAAAACGGATGTTCTTCCTTAAATCAAGATACATTTACCGGAATTACGTAAGATATTAAGTCTTGCTTTCTGAAAATTAAGGAAAATTAAGTGAGTTTATGATTAAAACAAGAACTAAAATCTGTCAGTGTGGTAAAAATAATAAAGTAATAATCTTGTTTTTCCTGAAGGCTGATATTTGTTCTTATTTTAAGCACAAACTTAAGTTTGATTTATCTGTACTGACACTATCAGACGAAAACAAAACTTCTGAACAATGACACTTTTTTTCTTCTGTCATTACAGCTGAAATTGTGTCATAATTGAATAAAATTTCAGTTTATTACTGTACAGCTGCTTTGAAACATCTGTATTGTATAGAAATACACAGAGAACACACTAAACATTGACTTTAATTCACTGTAAGCTGCTTTGGATAAATGTGTAAATGCAAGCGTGAAAGATGTTTCCGTGTGTTCGGTGTTCAGGTGCTTCTAGGCTGGAAACACGGAGAAACCGTCGATGAAAAAGCAAAAACTCACCCAATGCTGAGATCCTACAAATCGCTCACAGAGAAGGTACAAACCAGCCCTCAGAACACCCAGCGTTATTTGATCTTTGACTCTCAGTGTGAGTGTTTGTGTGTTTCTGCCCACAGGAGAAGGAGGTTTACCGCTGGACGGTTCGCGAGTCCTTGAAGAGCATGTTAGCGATGGGCTGGAGCATCGACCGAACCAAAGAAGGAGAAACCATGTTTCAGCAGAGAGAGGTGGAGAAAGTGCGGCGCATTTCACAGGCCTCTCAGGTGTCTTTGTGTTTAATCGTTTGCTAACTGTAGAAGTGCAATGATTTAATCAATAAGAGACCAGCAAGCCTCAAATCAGATCATGAACAATGACACAGAACTGATAGATTCACGTTTGCGATTGTGTGTTTTCAGGGTAACGGCTTCAATCCGAGTCCTGTGGACTTGAGCAGCGTCCAGCTGTCCAGAGAACAACAGGTGACGCACGCAAATCATCCAACATCTGGAGATTTGTGCCCACATTGTACAACAGTTCGAATTTATGGTTAACTAAAACTTGAATTAAAAGATGCACTGACATGTCTTCACTGCATAAATTATAAATGAAATATAGATCAGTCCTTATTGAAGCTACAAAAGTTGTTCAGTCAAGAGCAGTGAGTGATTTTCTCTTCTTCTTTGATTATCCTTAATGACAGCAGGTTTATTAGGCTGCTGTCACTTTAAGACCGAATGCCCATGACGCGGATCTGATGCATCCAATCTTCTCACAACTCTTTACGTTACTTTAAGACTTTATTTAACTCCTTTAAGACTGTGCTTGCAAGGATACTCGACAAAACGGGCATTTTTGCATAATTTTGTGTGTTTACTGCACTGCGTTTTCTTTTGTGGCTTATCGTGCTTGAATAGCTTAAATGCATTTGCATGAATAAGTGCGTGATCATATATTATAAAGCTAGCCAGAGGATGACGGGAAAAAAAAACGGATGCTTTTTAACGTGTTAAACAGAAAAAATTAATCGGCATGCGTTAACGCGTTAATTTTGACAGCCTTAATATTACAGACCTGCGTGTTCATTGTATTATTGATGCAAGTGTATTCTAGTAGACTCTGGACTTTCTAGGGCTAATAGAGTCGTTTCTGGGTGGTTTTTCAGTGTTTTGTTGTCTGTTTTTCAGTCGATGGTTGAGGTTGTGGCTGAAAACTATCACAACATCTGGGCCAAGAAGAAGAAGAGTGATCTGGGAACTAGAGGTATAATGTCATGAGTGACGTGTGAATAAGGTCATGCGTGATGTGTGATGGTCATGCGTGACGTGTGAATAAGGTCATGTGTGACGTGTGATGGTCATGCGTGACGTGTGAATAATGTCATGCGTGATGTGTGAATAATGTCATGCGTGACGTGTGAATAACGTGTGAATAATGTCATGCGTGTCGTGAATATGGTCATGCATGATGTGTGAACGTGTGAATAATGTCATGCGTGACGTGTAAATAATGTCATGCGTGACGTGTAAATAATGTCATGCGTGACGTGTGAATAAGGTCATGCGTGAATAATGTAATGCGTGACGTGTGAATAATGTCATGCGTGACGTGTGAATAATGTCATGCATGTCGTGAATAATGTCATGCGTGTCATGTAAAGGTCATACGTGACGTGTGAATAATGTCATGTGTGAACGTGAATAATGTAATGCGTGACGTGTGAATAATGTCATGTGTGAACGTGAATAATGTAATGCGTGACGTGTGAATAATGTCATGCATGTCGTGAATAATGTCATGCGTGTCATGTAAAGGTCATACGTGACGTGTGAATAATGTCATGTGTGAACGTGAATAATGTCATGCGTGACGTGTGAATAATGTCATGCGTGACGTGTGAATAATGTCATGTGTGAATGTGTGAAAAAGGTCATGTGTGACGTGTGATGGTCATGCGTGATGTGTGAAAAAGGTCATGTGTGACGTGTGATGGTCATGCGTGACATGTGAAGGTCATGCGTGTCGTGTTGCGTGTGCTCTCAGGTGCAGGAGGAACTCATCCGCTGCTGGTGCCATACGACACGCTCACTGCCAAAGAGAAAGCCAAGGACCGAGAGAGAGCGCAAGATCTCTTCCGCTTTCTCCAGACCAACGGATACGCCATCAGCAGGTGCAGACGTGTGCGCTTTTACACGCGTGTGCTCGCACGAGGACTGAGTGTAACGTGCCGTTGTGTTTCTCCCAGGGGTCTGAAGGACATGGAGCAGGACTCTTCCTCCATGGAGAAACGCTTCGCCTACAAGTTTCTGAAGAAGCTGCTGAAATACGTCGACTCCGCACAGGAGTTCATCGCTCACCTCGGTCGGTTTCTTCTGTTTGTCTGGAGTCATGCGATTCCCCAGACACTCGTTCTGTCACAGATTCTATTTAGATCTTGAATTAACCGTCACACTCTCGCTGGTTTCAGAGGCGATGGCGGCCAGTGGAAAGAACGACAGGTCACCACATGAACAGGAGATCAAGTTCTTTGCTAAGGTTTGATCATCTAATTGTAATTATATATACATACAGTCAAACCAAAAATTATTAAATGTTTTATATTTGTTTTACTAGTGTGTGCAGGACACTATAGTTCATTTATGTAAGTGAGGAGAGCAAAAAAAAGTAAACTGTGACATATTATTCCCAATAATTCTTGATACAGCGACTACCAGAAAAACGTATAAAGATTTGGGACCATAAATGATTGGGACACTTTGAGCTGATCATGTTTTGCTGAAGTGTGTTTTCTTTAATTGCTAATGCTCTTTTTACACACAGACTGAACACAATGAAGCATTGCTTGGTGATTGGTTGAGCTAAACTGGTATTATCTAATTGTGTAGTTAAATTTAACAGCTGACAGATATTCAACATAATTCATGTGTGAGACAGTCTAACAGAAGGACGGACAAAACCAGTCAAATATCAACTGAGTTCTGCTCATATTTTATTACTATTTTCTAAACTATAGCAAATAAACTGATGATGTGAGAAATGTTGATGGTGTCTGAATACATTTTGGTTTGACTGTATAATATACACATATTCTTCATCATACAGAGTTTAATTTCCTGTTTACCTGTTGTACTTCCTGTAGGTGCTCCTCCCACTCATAGACCAGTATTTTAAAAACCACTCGCTCTACTTTCTGTCGTCGCCCACTAAGAATCTGAGCAGCAGTGGATACGCGTCTAACAAAGAGAAAGAGATGGTCACCAGGTGATGCAGTGTCTTATGACATAATTGATTATGTAAATATGTATCTTGTCGTTAAAATATGTCGATTTAATTGAATTACTTCTTCGGTCGTGACGCATCATTTATAAATGTTGATTTATATGGCCTTTTTTATTTTTTTGTTCCATGGTGGAAATGTTATGTGTTATGATGAATATTTTGGTGGCTAATGACTCAATCAGCAGCGATTCTTCGCTCTTCACTTGTTTAAGCTTGCGTTTCTTCTTCTGCTCACTGTCTTCTTCACTTCTCTGCTGCTAGTCTGTTCTGTAAGCTGGCCGCTCTGGTTAGACACAGGATCTCTCTGTTTGGTAAGATCATCGTGTCTCTCTCTCTCTGTGATATTCTTTGAGTGTTTGGTTTTCAGTGGTTTCTGGTGTGTGTTTGTAGGAAGTGACTCCACCACTATGGTCAGCTGTCTGCACATCCTCGCACACACACTCGACACCAGGTACGAGTCCTTCCATTTCACCGACCTGCATTATATTTCATATTTCTTACTCATTTTGGGGTGCTGATTCCAAAAATGTACCTGTTTTGCTCTGGGATGTCATACGGAGTCGGTGAAAGTGTTTGTCGGATTGCTGAAAATGTCAAACGATATATTGCTTGCGGATGATTGATTTTACTCGAACTTACCACTGCCTTTGATACTGTGGATCATAGTATCCTTCTCTGGCATCTAAAACATTGGGTTGACATCAAGGGCTTAGTTCTTATCTTAAAGACATGACTTTTTCTGTAGCTTTTGTGTAAGTTTTCCTCATCCTCAGCTCCTATTATTAGTTGAGTACCTCAGGGCTCCGTACTGGGCCCACTTATTTTTTACTTATATGCATTTATTTATTAACTTCTGAATTTCTTTCACATTAAATTAAGTATTTTATCATATTTTCCCACTTCTTTGCAGAAGTTAAATGACACATTTTGAATGCTACTTTTTGTTATAAAAATCAAAACAGTGTTTCCTATCTTAGGGTTAGATCTATTTGTTACATTTTCATCTGCTTTTCACATGTATGACAATATTTTATGCCTAATCCTGATTTCAAGGTGAGAATTATGGTGGAAGAAAATGCAATCATGACCCAGATATTCTGTTTTTATTCAAACAGCAACAGAAAAATACAGATTTATTTATTTATACTTATTAACCTGTTTATGTTGAGATGTTTGACATTAAATGGAGTATTTGAACATATTTTTTCACTCCTTTGCAGAAGTTAAATATCACATTTTGAATTTTGTCTAAACATTTGGCTACTTTTGTAAGTACAAGTGCATTAAAGCTGATACATATAATTTGAAAAATCCTCATTCTTATTTTGCGATTAAGAGTCTTTTGATGTTTTTGACCTCAAATTAGGTGATATTAGGGATTTTTTGCAAATCAATATTTTCCAGATCCAGTGCTGTGTTATTAAAGGTTAACTTTTTTTACTCTACTAAAGCATAAAAATACCATAATATGTTTGCAGATATTTTGGAAACATGCTAAACATGCCCTTAAACTGGCAACCTGCGTAAGCGTCGAGTCTGCGAATTTGGACTGCAGTACCTATTTTGACCACTAGCTTGTTTGTCTTTATTACCGACTGCACCTTTAATGCCCTGATTTCGTATGGATATGTTAATGAGATCAAGCTGATTTTTTGGACTGTGGTGACGGATGGTTTCTCTCGCAGGACCGTGATGAAATCCGGATCCGAGCTGGTCAAAGCCGGTTTGAGGACGTTCTTCGAGAATGCAGCTGAGGATCTGGAGAAGACCTTGGAGAACCTGAAGCTGGGCAAGTTCACTCACTCGCGCAGCCAGATGAAGGGCGTCTCGCAGAACATCAACTACACGACCGCGGCTCTGCTGCCGATCCTGACCGCGCTGTTCGAACACATCACTGAACATCAGTTCGGCTGTGACCTGCTGCGTGAGTCGCTGCACAACAACACGCTAATGTCCAAAAGGGAGATTCTTTCACATGTTGAGCTCATGCTGACTCGGTTTACTTTCTAAATTCACATTCCTGCTCTTATTGAGCGTTTTATGATGTTATTATAAACAAACAAAAAATGCTCTGAAACATCTTTACTTTTCATTAATGTTAAGTAAATAAAATTGATTGGAAATGTCATTTAGGCTTACTTTAAATGGCCCTTGTGATTAAACTGAACTCTAATGCTTGTGTTTTCTGTGTGTTTTCTCAGTGGATGATGTGCAGGTGTCGTGTTATCGAATCCTGACCAGTTTATACGCGCTGGGGACTGGAAAAAACATCTATGTGGAGCGGTGAGCGGATCCCAGAGTCTTCTTCACCTGAAGCTGATGCGTTGGACATGCTCTTATGCTGTGTGTGTGTGCGTGTGTTGTGTGTGTGTCTGTGTTGTGTGTGTGTGCCTGTGTTGTGTTTCGTGTTACGTGTGCGTTACATATGTTCTGTGTGCGTTACGGGTGCGTTACATATATTCTGTGTCTGTGTTATGGGTGTGTTACATGTGTTGTGTGTGTGTGTGTGTGTGTGTGTGTGTGTGTGTGTGTGTGTGTGTGTGTGTGTGTGTGTGTGTGTGTGTGTGTGTGTGTGTGCCTGTGTTGGGTTTGTTGTACGTGTGCGTTACATGTGATGTGTGTGTGTGTTATGGGTGTGTTACGTGTTGTGTGCGTTACGTGTGTATTACATGTGTTGTGTGTACATTACACGTGCGTTACGTGTTGTGTGTGCATGTTACCTGTGCCTTTTTCATGTGTTGTGTGTGTGCAATGTTGTGTGTGCGTGTTGCGTGCGTATGTTGCGTGTGTTGTGTGCACGTGTTACACGTGTGTGTGTGTGTGTGTGTGTGTGTGTGTGTGTGTGTGTGTGTGTGTGTGTGTTACGGGTGCGTTACATGTGCTGTGTGTGCGTGTTACATGTGTTATGTGTATGTTACATGTGTTGTGTGTGTGTGCATGTGTTGCGTGTGTTGCGCGTGTGTTGTGTGCACGTGTTACACGTGCGTGTTACGTTACGTGTGTGTGTGTGTGTGTGTTACGGGTGCGTTACATGTGTTATATGCGTGTTACATGTGTTGTGTGTGTGTGTACATGTGTTATGTGTATGTTACATGTGTTGTGTGTGTGTGTACATGTGTTATGTGTATGTTACATGTGTTGTGTGTGTGTGTGTGTGTGTGTGTTTGTGTGTGTGTGTGTGTGTGCATGTGTTGCGTGTATGTTACATGTGTTTTGTGTCCGTGTGCTTGTGTTTTCTTGTTGTGTTGGTATGTTGTGTGTGTGTGTGTGTGTGTTGCAGGCAGCTCCCGGCGCTGGGCGAGTGTTTGGCGACTCTAGCGGGTGCGATGCCCGTTGCCTTCCTCGAGCCACTGCTCAACAAACACAACCCTTGCTCTGTGTTCAACACAAAAACGTCTCGTGAACGAGCCAGTGAGTCGCACACGCCGCACTAATGCACTTACTGGGGTTCATTCGGTGACGCACGGGTGCAAATCTGTTGTTTTTATTGCAGTTTATGATGATGATGATGAGCCATATTTGAAGCTACCTGACAATAGCCAATTAACACACCTGTGACGCATCAGTTCAACTAGACATTCATGCACCAGTTTGTTGCATCACCTGAAAACCATAAACAGTCTACAGATCTTACTGTGTGTGTGTGCGTGTGCATGTCCGGGTGTGTGTGTGTGTGTGTGTTCGTGTCCGTGTCCGTCCCTGCGTGTGTGTGCATGTCAGTCGTAGGGATGCCGGAGAGCGTGGAGGAAGTGTGTCCTGAGATGCCTCGTCTGGACGCTCTGATGAAGGACATTAATGACATGTCTGAGTCTGGCGCCCGATACACAGAGATGCCTCACGTGATCGAGGTGGTTCTGCCGATGCTGTGTAACTACCTGTCGTACTGGTGGGAGCGAGGCCCGGAGAACCGACCCGGCGTCTGCAGCTCCACCGTCACATCAGAGCACCTGAGCCTCGTCCTGGGGAACATCCTGAAGATCCTCAACAGTAACCTGGGCATCGACGAGGCCTCCTGGATGAAGCGCATCGCAGGTGAGCAGAGCTGCGAACACACACACTCCTGCATTCAGTTCTGCGGGAAAACTTTTGTTCAGTTAACACTAACAAAGTTAAAGCAGATATTCATCTGCACAGACACTGCACTACACTTTCCCTGCTGGATAGCAGTTAGTACAGTGGTGTCAACGTGTGTGTGTGTGTGTGTGTGTGTGTGTGTGTGTGTGTGTGTGTGTGTGTGTGTGTGTGTGTCAGTGTACGCTCAGCCCATCATCAGTAAGGCGCGGGCCGACCTGCTGAAGACTCACTTCTTGCCCACGCTGGAGAAGCTGAAGAAGAAGACAGTGAAGGTGGTGTTGGAGGAGGAGCTTCTGAAGGCCGAGAGCAAGGCCGACACCCAGGAGGCGGAGCTTCTGATTCTCGACGAGTTTGCGGTTCTGTGCCGAGACCTGTACGCCTTCTACCCAATGCTCATCCGTTACGTGGACAACAACAGGTGACCCGACACACACACTGAGACATGTAACATCATCAGATAGAGACACATGAGGTCATCAGATAGAGACACGTGACGTCATCAAATAGAGACACGTGACATCATCAAATACAGACACGTTGGTCGCTGGAGGTCCTGATGGGGCCAGCACGACAACATCATCCGCAAAAAGCAGAGACGAAATCGTGTGGTCCCCAGACCGGACACCTTCTGGCCCCTGGTTGCCCCTACAAATTCTGTCCATAAAAATGATGAACAGAATCGGTGACAAAGGGCAGCCCTGCCAGAGTCCAACGTACACCGGGAACAAGTCTGACTTACTGCCGGCAATGCCTCGCCACCGAGGAGCTTCTTGACTACCTCTGTGACTTCAGCCCGGGTGATGGACGAGTCCACCTCTGAGCCCTCAGCCTCTGCTTCCTCAATGGAAGACGTGACGGCGGGATTGAGGAGATCCTCGAAGTATTCCTTCCACCGTCCAACGACATCCCCAGTTGAGGTCAACAGCTGCCCACCTCCACTGTAAACAGTGTTGGTAGGGCACTGCTTCCCCCTCCTGAGGCGCCGGACGGTTTGCCAGAATCTCTTCAAGGCCAACCAATAGTCCTTCTCCATGGCCTCACCGAACTCTACCCAGGCCTGATATTTTGCCTTCACAACCACCCGGGCTGCAGTCCGTTTGGCCTGCCGGTACCCGTCAGCTACCTCAGGAGTCCCACAGGCCAGCCAGGCCCGATAGGACTCCTTTTTCAGCTTGACAGCATCCCTTACTTCCGGTGTCCACCACCGGTTTCGGGGATTGCCGCCTCGACAGGCACCGGAGACCTTACGGCCACAGCTCCGAGCGGCCGCGTCGACAATGGAGGTGGAGAACATGGTCCACTCGGACTCAATATCTCCAGACTCCCTCGGGATCCGGTCGAAGCTCTGCCGGAGGTGGAAGTTGAAGATCTCTCTGACAGGGGACTCGGCCAAACGTTCCCAGCAGACCCTCACAGTACGTTTGGGTCTGCCGAGTCTATCCAGCTTCCTCCCCCGCCATCGGATCCAACTCACCACCAGGTGGTGATCAGTTGACAGCTCCGCCCCTCTCTTCACCCGAGTGTCCAAGACATACGGCGGGAGGTCGGATGAAGCGACCACAAAGTCAATCATCGACCTCTGGCCTAGGGTGTCCTGGTGCCACGTGCACTGATGGAGACCCTTATGCTTGTTCGTTATGGACAAGCTGTGTCTAGCACAGAAGTCCAATAACAGAATACCGCTCGGGTTCAGATCCAGGGAGCCG
>NC_140226.1:34764325-34774325 GCF_951802725.1 Rutilus rutilus
TCCTCAATCCTGCGGTTCCGCACGCACTCACTGTGATGTGTTTTCCTCAATCCTGCGGTTCCGCACACACTCACGGTGATGTGTTTTCCTCAATCCTGCGGTTCCGCACGCACTCACTGTGATGTGTTTTCCTCAATCCTGCGGTTCCTCACGCGCTCACTGTGATGTGTTTTCCTCAATCATGCGGTTCCGCACGCGCTCACTGTGATGTGTTTTCCTCAATCATGCGGTTCCGCACTCACTGTGATGTGTTTTCCTCAATCCTGCGGTTCCTCACGCACTCACTGTGATGTGTTTTCCTCAATCCTGTGGTTCCGCACGCGCTCACTGTGATGTGTTTTCCTCAATCATGCAGTTCCGCACTCACTGTGATGTGTTTTCCTCAATCCTGCGGTTCCTCACGCGCTCACTGTGATGTGTTTTCCTCAATCATGCGGTTCCGCACACACTGTGATGTGTTTTCCTCAATCATGCGGTTCCGCACACACTGTGATGTGTTTTCCTCAATCCTGCGGTTCCGCACGCACTCACTGTGATGTTTTTTCCTCAATCCTGTGGTTCCGCACGCACTCACTGTGATGTGTTTTCCTCAATCCTGCGGTTCTGCACGCACTCACTGTGATGTGTTTTCCTCAATCCTGCGGTTCCGCGCGCACTCACTGTGATGTGTTTTCCTCAATCCTGCGGTTCCGCGCGCACTCACTGTGATGTGTTTTCCTCAATCCTGCGGTTCTGCACGCACTCACTGTGATGTGTTTTCCTCAATCCTGCGGTTCCGCACTCAGTGTGATGTGTTTTCCTCAATCCTGCGGTTCCGCACTCAGTGTGATGTGTTTTCCTCAATCCTGCGGTTCCGCACTCAGTGTGATGTGTTTTCCTCAATCCTGTGGTTCCGCATTCAGTGTGATGTGTTTTCCTCAATCCTGTGGTTCCGCACGCACTCACTGTGATGTGTTTTCCTCAATCCTGCGGTTCCGCACGCACTCACTGTGATGTGTTTTCCTCAATCCTGTGGTTCCGCACACACTCACTGTGATGTGTTTTCCTCAATCCTGTGGTTCCGCACGCACTCACTGTGATGTGTTTTCC
Source organism: Rutilus rutilus (assembly GCF_951802725.1). NCBI lineage: Eukaryota > Metazoa > Chordata > Actinopteri > Cypriniformes > Leuciscidae > Rutilus > Rutilus rutilus. The sequence continues at coordinate 34,765,415 of NC_140226.1, forward strand.
TCAATCCTGCGGTTCTGCACGCACTCACTGTGATGTGTTTTCCTCAATCCTGCGGTTCCGCACGCACTCACTGTGATGTGTTTTCCTCAATCCTGCGGTTCCGCACACACTGTGATGTGTTTTCCTCAATCCTGCGGTTCCGCACGCACTCACTGTGATGTGTTTTCCTCAATCCTGCGGTTCCACACGCACTCACTGTGATGTGTTTTCCTCAATCCTGCGGTTCCGCACGCACTCACTGTGATGTGTTTTCCTCAATCCTGCGGTTCCGCACACACTGTGATGTGTTTTCCTCAATCCTGCGGTTCCGCACGCACTCACTGTGATGTGTTCTCCTCAGTCCTGCGGTTCCGCACACACTGTGATGTGTTTTCTTCAATCATGCGGTTCCGCACGCACTCACTGTGATGTGTTTTCCTCAATCCTGCGGTTCCGCACACACTCACGGTGATGTGTTCTCCTCAATCCTGCGGTTCCGCACGCACTGTGATGTGTTTTCCTCAATCATGCGGTTCCGCACACACAGATGTGTTTCTCTTCAGGTCGAGCAGCCGCTGCGCTCTAAGAAGTGTGTTTGGCAGAAGCTGTTGTCTAAGCAGAGGAAGAGAGCAGTGGTGGCGTGTTTCAGGATGGCTCCACTATACAACCTGCCCAGGTAACACTATCTATCTATCTATCTATCTATCTATCTATCTGTCTATCAATCTATCTATCTCGATCTGTTTGTCTATCTGTATCTATCTATCTATCTATCTATCTATCTATCTATCTATCTGTCTATATGTCTGTCTGTCTATCTATCTATCTATCTATCTATCTATCTATCTATCTGTCTGTCTTATCTATCTATCTATCTATCTATCTATCTATCTATCTATCTATCTATCTATCTGTCTGTCTGTCTGTCTTATCTATCTATCTATCTATCTGTCTGTCTGTCTGTCTATCAATCTGTCTGTCTGTCTGTCTGTCTATTTGTCTATCTATCTATCTATCTATCTGTCTGTCTTATCTATCTATCTATCTATCTATCTATCTATCTATCTATCTATCTATCTATCTATCTATCTATCTATCTATCTATCTATCTGTCTGTCTATCTGTCTTATATATTATCTGTCTATCTATCTATCTATCTATCTATCTATCTATCTGTCTGTCTGTCTGTCTGTCTGTCTGTCTGTCTTATCTATCTATCTATCTATCTATCTATCTATCTATCTATCTGTCTGTCTGTCTGTCTGTCTGTCTATTTGTCTATCTATCTATCTATCTGTCTTATCTATCTATCTATCTATCTATCTATCTATCTATCTATCTATCTGTCTTATATATTTATCTGTCTATCTATCTATCTATCTATCTATCTATCTATCTATCTATCTGTCTATCTGTCTTATATATTTATCTGTCTATCTATCTATCTATCTATCTATCTATCTATCTATCTATCTATCTATCTATCTATCTATCTATCTATCTATCTATTCATCTATCTATCTATTTCTATCTGTCTGTCTCTCTATCTCTCTGTCTGTGTATCTATCTATCTGTCTGTCTGTCTGTCTATCAATCTGTCTGTCTGTCTGTCTATTTGTCTATCTATCTATCTATCTATCTCTCTATCTCTCTCTCTCTCTCTCTCTCTCTCTCTCTCTCTCTCTCTCTCTCTCTCTCTGTCTGTCATTGACTCCTTTGATTCTTATCATTCGTCACATTGAGACCCAAACCATGAGCAGAGGCTGAGCTCCATATGTGTATGATTGCCTTAGAAATCAAACTTGACTTTTTTATTTTACTTCTCAAAACTCCAATCAATCCATTTGATTGTATAATACATGAGTGTTTTTTTTTTTTTTATCTAATATGAATAAGTTTTTGTTTGTTTTGGTTCTCATCTGAGATGAGCTCAGACAGATGAGCTCATTAAAATCACACTGTTATGAAAGTCTGATTATAAAGTATATTTGAGACTATAGCTTGAATTAATCTCTTTTCTTTGCATGACTGACGTTACAGTGCAGAACGGCTCTTTCTGCATAATCCTGAACATTGTATAAGCATTAGTTTCATGTGCGATTGAACGGATGAGGCTCTCGGGAGCGTAACGTCACATGCTTTGATTTTCGTGTTGAAACCAGAACGAGTTCTTCACATAAACATCAGTCTCGTTACAAGCTGTTCACACAATGACAATAAAAAAGCAATTAATACAGGAAAATTCTTGCATAAAGCCCCTTTAAGTGTTTGTTATATGCACTCTTTTATACATATATATTTTTTTCACATATATATGATTTATCTCTGTGTATGTATATATAATTGTCTTTAAAGTTTAATTTATTTAATATATTTAGTTTGCAAATATATTTAAACAAAAAAAATGTATTTGTTAAAAATGTATTATTATTAATAATATTTTTTGTACAGTTCAAATGTTGTTTTATCTTATATGTTCAGCCGCTTTTATGTCCTGTCGCTGTAAACCGAAGTATTTTGTTGATTATGATTTTTACTAGTGCTGGGAAACGCGATTAATCGCATCCAAAATAAAAGTTTGTGTTTACATAATATATGTGTGTGTACTGGGGGTGTGCGATATATATCGTCTGCGAAAATATCGTAATTGTTCTTTAACGATGTGCGATTTGACATTATCGGGTACAGCCTATCCCACACACACACACACACACACACACACACACCCAGAGAGTGTACGCATACTCTACGTGATGTAGTCTTGTAGATTAGACTAGTGCGGGTTCGCATTTAGAGTGCACACTTTCACTGCGTGATTTAGTCTTTATTTATATCGTTTAGTAATAAATATCACAAGAGTGCAGTTTTCTCCAAATATCTGCATGATAACAAATGTGATATTGATTTTATACAAGTTTAATAAACAAGTTAATATAAAGTGACTTACATTTTAGACACCATATTGCCTGTTTTTGCTCTATTTCGCCAACGAAAATAGTTCAAAACAAAGCCACACACGGCGGTGTTTCCTTATTGAGTGAATCAGCTTTTTGAACGAATCAGTTGACTAGGATAGATTAAGATAGTCAAATGCTTCTTTCCTTGAATGAATGAATCGGTTGAATCTCAGTGATTCGCTCATTAACAGTGCCTTGCTGCCACCTACTGGCGGTTTCAATTTCACATTTAAAGTATCTTTTCTTGTTTTAAATCATTTTAAATATCAATATTCAATATTGCAAAGATTCATATTGTTGATACTGATTTCATGTGATTGTTAACAGCCCTATTATTTTTATAACTGATTTTGATTAAATTTATGAAATTGACACAATTGAATTAGGTTTAAAAAATGGCTTTATAAAAGTAAAAATGCCCATATTAGGTAAAAATCAATTGAAACATATCGGAAAAAAATCATTTCTGTCTCTCAGAATATGAAGAATATCAAAAACTTTAGGAGTCGGCTGTCCATGACAGTCCTAAACCTGCCAAAGTACCAACACAATAAACACACTCAGCAAAATATCGTCTTATAATCGTTATAGAGAAAATATCGAGATATAATTTTTTGTCAATATCGCACACCCCTAGTGTGTACTGTGTATAATTATTTTGCATATATAAATACACACATGTATATATTAAAGAAACACAGCACACACACACATATATTATGTAAACACAAACTTTTATTTTGGAATGCGATTAATCGTTGCCCAGCACTAATTTTTCCTAATAACCGAGTGTTATTGTTCTTTAATACTCGTGTGTAACTGTGACTCAGGTTTGTGTCTTGTTTCCTCTCCACGTCACGTTCCTGTTCTCAGGCACAAAATTAATAATTACTTCCTGAATTCCTACCGACACATTTGGCTGGGCAGAATTCTTGAGCATTCTGACAATGACCGGCTGCTCGCTGTGCTAACGGTAACGTAGCGCTCAGACAACGCCTGCTTTGCTCGCGGAAACCCCCGTTTCTGAGCCATGGTTTGGACGGTAACTCACACTAACTGTCTGACGGGTCATCTGAGATGTTAAAGGCTCCATCTTCATCTGTGTTTAGTGTGTAATGTTGCTGTTTGATCATGAAAAAGCTCCAGCTCTTCCCTATATCAGTGTCAGTGTTTCTGAACTCAATTGTATCTTGAGTTTCTTCCGGGAACGAACACGTCACAATATTCCTCATTATAATAATTCATACGCAGAATAAAGGGGCGGGGCCTGGTTGAGTTAGTAGTGTGTTGAAATCAAGCTCCAACCTTCCGGTCTCTCTCGTGAATCCAACACTGAAGAGAGTTAAACTGCAGTTCATCCACTGGCCACTAGAGGCCGGCTGCAGAAGAGACTCAATCCCATAGACCCGCATGTTAAAATGCTCAACTTTACAGCAGAAAAAAACATGTTTACAGCCTGGCGTAAAAAGTGGTTTTGGTCTCTATAGCTAATGTTGCCCTTCATGACGACTGTGAGGCGGGTGAATTATTGTATAACTCATCCGTTTAAATTATATTAAGCCTTAAAGTTCTGCATAATTAAAGTTCGGCCTCTTGAGTGACAGGTGGATTGCCACTGATGTCACTACTAGCCGTTTGTCTGCTGTCTGTTAGCGTCACGTCACCTCAGCTAATCCGCCTCGCTGCACATTTACGTTTATCCGGGAGTGTCGCGCGACCAAGATGGTGATTATTTAAGATGGCCTTATTTTTTTACAGTCTATGGTTGAAACTGGTGATTATGGAAAGGGACGGGACATTTCCCAAACACGCTCAAAACGCTCGACCAATCACAACACACTGCTCCAGCCGACCAATCAGAGCACAGTGTGCTTTTCAGAAGGAGGGGCTTCATAGAAACAGGAAGTAAACAGAGCGTTACTGACAGACTGGGAAGAGAGGAGCCGCAACAATGGAGAATATGAGGAAAATAATCAACATTCAAGTTCTAGAAGAGACCAAAAACACACAATATGGCATCTTTAAAGTTTTATAGATCTTTGATGTCACATCTACACGATGACCCGTCAGATGAACCCTAACTAACTAACTAACTAACTGACCCTCCAGCACTTCCTGTTTCCCTAGCCTCGCCCTGGCAACCCTGTTGCTATGTTAACCCTGTCTCCTCTTCCTGGCAACCGTTGCTATGTTAACCCTGTGTCCTCCTGCTGTCCCGTCTCAGGCATCGCTCCATTAACCTGTTCCTCACCGGATACCAGCGGCTCTGGATAGAGGCAGAGATGTACTCGTTTGAGGAGAAGCTAGTGCAGGATCTGGCCGTAAGTAACTCTACGCTCGAGTCGAGCCGCTGGTTTCCACACTAGACCCAGTGAAAGCCAAACGGGAGTTTTGTGTCTTTTAGTTTGTGTCTGAGATCCAACTAAACAAACCTTACAGCTGATATGACATTAGTTGTGTCCCAGATAGGGTTGGGAATCAAATACTTGAGGTCAGGAATCAGATACTTGTTATAAAATAAAAATTTCGATTCCTCTTATCGATTCCTTCGTGAGCATTTTAATGACTAAACAGTTCAAGTGGGAGACGACTCACACACATATTCCCGCTCTATAATAACACTAATATTCCTGCCGTCTCTATAATAACACTAATATTCCTGCCGTGTCTTTAATAATACTAATATTCCTGCTGTCTCTATAATAACACTAATATTCCCGCTCTATAATAACACTGATATTCCTGCTCTATAATAACACTAATATTCCTGCCGTCTCTATAATAACACTAATATTCCTGCTCTATAATAACACTGATATTCCTGCTCTATAATAACACTGATATTCCCGCTCTATAATAACACTGATATTCCCGCTCTATAATAACACTGATATTCCTGCTCTATAATAACACTAATATTCCTGCCGTCTCTATAATAACACTAATATTCCCGCTCTATAATAACACTGATATTCCTGCTCTATAATAACACTAATATTCCTGCCGTCTCTATAATAACACTGATATTCCCGCTCTATAATAACACTGATATTCCCGCTCTATAATAACACTAATATTCCTGCTCTATAATAACACTGATATTCCTGCTCTATAATAACACTAATATTCCCGCTCTATAATAACACTGATATTCCTGCTCTATAATAAAACTAATATTCCCGCTCTATAATAACACTGATATTCCTGCTCTATAATAACACTGATATTCCCGCTCTATAATAACACTGATATTCCCGCTCTATAATAACACTGATATTCCCGCTCTATAATAACACTGATATTCCTGCTCTATAATAACACTAATATTCCTGCCGTCTCTATAATAACACTAATATTCCCGCTCTATAATAACACTGATATTCCTGCTCTATAATAACACTAATATTCCTGCCGTCTCTATAATAACACTGATATTCCCGCTCTATAATAACACTGATATTCCCGCTCTATAATAACACTAATATTCCTGCTCTATAATAACACTGATATTCCTGCTCTATAATAACACTAATATTCCCGCTCTATAATAACACTGATATTCCTGCTCTATAATAAAACTAATATTCCCGCTCTATAATAACACTGATATTCCTGCTCTATAATAACACTAATATTCCTGCCGTCTCTATAATAACACTAATATTCCTGCTCTATAATAACACTGATATTCCTGCTCTATAATAACACTGATATTCCCGCTCTATAATAACACTGATATTCCCGCTCTATAATAACACTGATATTCCCGCTCTATAATAACACTAATATTCCTGCTCTATAATAACACTGATATTCCCGCTCTATAATAACACTAATATTCCCGCTCTATAATAACACTGATATTCCCGCTCTATAATAACACTGATATTCCCGCTCTATAATAACACTGATATTCCCGCTCTATAATAACACTAATATTCCCGCTCTATAATAACACTGCTCTATAATAACACTAATATTTCCCGCTCTATAATAACACTAATATTCCTGCCGTCTCTATAATAACACTGATATTCCCGCTCTATAATAACACTAATATTCCTGCTCTATAATAACACTAATATTCCTGCTCTATAATAACACTGATATTCCCGCTCTATAATAACACTAATATTCCCGCTCTATAATAACACTGATATTCCCGCTCTATAATAACACTAATATTCCTGCTCTATAATAACACTGATATTCCCGCTCTATAATAACACTAATATTCCTGCTCTATAATAACACTGATATTCCCGCTCTATAATAACACTGATATTCCTGCCGTCTCTATAATAACACTGATATTCCCGCTCTATAATAACACTGATATTCCCGCTCTATAATAACACTGATATTCCCGCTCTATAATAACACTGATATTCCCGCTCTATAATAACACTGATATTCCCGCTCTATAATAACACTGATATTCCCGCTCTATAATAACACTAATATTCCCGCTCTATAATAACACTGCTCTATAATAACACTAATATTTCCCGCTCTATAATAACACTAATATTCCTGCCGTCTCTATAATAACACTGATATTCCCGCTCTATAATAACACTAATATTCCTGCTCTATAATAACACTAATATTCCCGCTCTATAATAACACTAATATTCCCGCTCTATAATAACACTAATATTCCCGCTCTATAATAACACTGATATTCCCGCTCTATAATAACACTAATATTCCTGCTCTATAATAACACTGATATTCCCACTGATATTCCCGCTCTATAATAACACTAATATTCCCGCTCTATAATAACACTGATATTCCCGCTCTATAATAACACTAATATTCCTGCTCTATAATAACACTGATATTCCCGCTCTATAATAACACTGATATTCCCGCTCTATAATAACACTGATATTCCCGCTCTATAATAACACTGATATTCCCGCTCTATAATAACACTGATATTCCCGCTCTATAATAACACTAATATTCCTGCTCTATAATAACACTAATATTCCTGCTCTATAATAACACTAATATTCCTGCTCTATAATAACACTGATATTCCCGCTCTATAATAACACTAATATTCCTGCCGTCTCTATAATAACACTAATATTCCCACTCTATAATAACACTAATATTCCTGCCGTCTCTATAATAACACTAATATTCCCGATCTATTATAACACTGATATTCCCGCTCTATAATAACACTGATATTCCCGCTCTATAATAACACTGATATTCCCGCTCTATAATAACACTAATATTCCCGCTCTATAATAACACTAATATTCCTGCCGTCTCTATAATAACACTAATATTCCCGATCTATTATAACACTGATATTCCCGCTCTATAATAACACTAATATTCCCGCTCTATTATAACACTGATATTCCCGCTCTATAATAACACTGATATTCCCGCTCTATAATAACACTGATATTCCCGCTCTATTATAACACTGATATTCCCGCTCTATAATAACACTAATATTCCCACTCTATAATAACACTAATATTCCTGCCGTCTCTATAATAACACTAATATTCCCGATCTATTATAACACTGATATTCCCGCTCTATAATAACACTGATATTCCCGCTCTATAATAACACTGATATTCCTGCTGTCTCTATAATAACACTAATATTCCCGCTCTATAATAACACTGATATTCCCGCTCTATAATAACACTAATATTCCCGCTCTATAATAACACTAATATTCCTGCCGTCTCTATAATAACACTAATATTCCCGATCTATTATAACACTGATATTCCCGCTCTATTATAACACTGTTATTCCCGCTCTATAATAACACTAATATTCCCGCTCTATAATAACACTGATATTCCCGCTCTATAATAACACTAATATTCCTGCTCTATAATAACATTAATATTATATTTGTAATGTATATTTTATTGATAAACTGAAGTGTTATTTTACATTTGATTACAGTTTCTGAAACTGAAAATCTT
>NC_140226.1:34781825-34891825 GCF_951802725.1 Rutilus rutilus
CTAATGAGCGATTCCTCGGGAACCCTCCAGTGTTTAGTAGGACGTTTCCCTTTTTCGTAAAAAGCCGACTGACTGTAATTGAACCTTAAAAATGTGCTTTCTTTCCATTTTACGTGTTGTTATTGCTCAGGCTTTTACAAACTGCGGATTGTGAGTTCATTCAAAAATATTAATTTAATTAAATCATAAAAATTGTACACTTAAAATATTATTTTTTTTAAATAAAAACAATCAAAATAAACCCTTGCTAATAATTAAATAAAAAAGTCAAATTAAAATAAATCATTTTAAATACAATCACTTACTAATAATTAATTAAATAAAAAATGTCTAATTAAAATTAATCATTTTCATTTTAAAACAAATAAAGTAAATGTCAAATTAAGATAAAAAATCAATCAAAAATAAAACAGAGTAATAATTAAACAATTGTCAAATATCAAAATATGAATAATTTTAAAATGGAAATAATCACAATATTACTCTCACTTAAATAAAATTTTTTTTTTTAAATAAAAGCATTCAAAATAAAACACTTACCAAATCAGATAAAATATATATATTTTTTATTTACCTGCATGTCATGTGATCATTAACCGACAATGTTAAATTATTGAAATATTAACTTTCAATCTCAGTAAATATTTGAGCTCAAATCATACGGGTTATTTTTAGGAAACTGGTGAATATTTGATCAATCATATTTATCTAAAGTAACTGGATATGGATTTTACAGCTACCAGTCCTAAACATGTCCTTTACAATCTGTCATTAAAGGATTAGTTCACTTTCAAAAAATGTTTTGCTGATAATTGACTCACCCGATGTCATCCAAGATATCCATGTCTGTCTTTCTTCAGTCGAAAAGAAATGAAGGTTTTTGAGGAAAACATTCCAGGATTTTGGACTTCAATGGCAACCAACTATACCAGTGTTCAAAGAAGGTTCAAATGTCCGTCTCAGTGCAGCTTCAACGTCTCGACACGATGCCAGTCGAGAAATAAGTTATTTTCAAAAAAAAAAATATATATATATACTTTTTAACCACAAATGCTCGTCGTGCACCATCTCTGAGATGCGTCACGTCATCTATCTAAGTTATTTGTCTGTGTTCTCCGGTTCAGAAAGGCAGGGAAGGTCATCTCATTTTCTCCTCCAACTTCAAAATCGTCCGACATCTTTGTTGTAATTTATTATAATTTTTTTTTTTTTTTTTTTTTTTTGTGACCTTTTCCTGGCGGATCTCAGAGATGGTACAAGACAAGCATTTGTGGTTAAAAAGTATATATATATATATATATTTTTTTTTTTAAATGGCCGATCGTTTCACAAGATATGACCCTTATTGCTCGGCTGGATCGTGTCGAGACTGTGAAGCTGCATTGAGACGGACATTTGAACCTTCAAACCGTTGGTTGCCATTGAAGTCCATTATATGAAGAAAAATCCTCAAAAACCTTCATTTCTTTTCCACTGAAGAAAGAAAGATATGGATATCTTGGATGACGAGGAGGAGAGTAAATTATCAGCAAAAATCTTTTTTGAAAGTGAGCTAATCCTTTAATAATCCTCACCACAGAAGTACAGCGCTGTATTTCAGTCAGGTTTAGATGTGTGTAATGTAGATCTTTACTGACAGTCAACGCTCTTCTGCTTGAGCTCAATGTAATATGATCAAATACTGATGAAGAATATGATCAAATTCAATGTGACGTCATATTTTCACACAGTATAGCAGAAAGTTGCATTGAATCTTCTAACGAACCGATTAACACTGAATGCTGACGAACGGCCACATGCCAACTCTAATGATTATTATTATGATTTGCTTTAGCACATACTAATCAAACGAAATATTTTTTACTGTTTCATTTTTTATTTTATACGTTTATAATTTTGTTTTATTTATGATATATGTAATATATTTAATTATTTTATTTATTATTATTTTTTTTATATTATGTATGTTTATCATAGCATTTATTATTTTATTTATATTTTTATATTATTATTTTATTGAATGCTTACAATTTCAGTTTATTATTTTATATTATGTATTTTTATAATTTGGTTTATTTTATTTTTTACTGTTTCATTTTATTTCTATTTTATACGTTTATAATTTCATTTTAATTATTGTTTTATTTATATTATATTTTATCATTTTATTTACTGTCTATCTTTTTTTTAAAATATATTTTCAATTTATTTATTATTTTATATTATGTATTTTCTATAATTTTATTCATTTATTTATTGTTTTTATATATTTTTTTATATTATGTTTATCATTTTATTTATTAAATTTTTTACTGGTTCATTTTATTTCTATTTTATACATTTATAATTGTATTTTTAATTATTATTTTATTTATATTAATATTTAAAATTGTATTTATTGTTTATTTATATTAAGTATGCCTATAATAGTGATTATGATGTGTGTGTAGTGGTTGAGAGGGCAGGACGTCTGCAGAAGTCTCTGAAGTGTGTGTGTGTGTTTTCCTCGAAGGCTCGAAGGTTCTCCAGAACGACGAGTTCACCCGAGATCTGTTCCGGTTCCTGCAGCTCCTGTGTGAAGGACACAACAACGGTGAGGAACACACACTCAAACACACACTGATGATGAAACACACACTGATGATGAAACACACACTGATGTGTTTCGTTCGTGTGTTTCTCAGACTTCCAGAACTTTCTCCGGACTCAGACAGGAAACACGACCACAGTGAACATCATCATCAGCACTGTGGACTATCTACTGCGCCTGCAGGTACACACACACACACACGCGCACACACACACACACACACACGCGCGGATGTCTGCTCATGTTGTGGTGTGTTCGCAGGAGTCCATCAGTGATTTTTACTGGTATTACTCTGGTAAAGACATCATGGACGAGGCGGGTCAGCGTAACTTCTCTAAAGCTCTGGCCGTGGCCAAACAGATCTTCAACTCGCTCACCGAATACATTCAGGTAACGTAGAGAGAGAAAGAGAGAGTGTGTGTGTGTGTGTGTGAGAGAGAGAGAGAGAGAGTGCGTGAGAGAGAGAGGGAGAGAGAGAGAGAGAGAGAGAGTGAGAGAGAGAGAGAAAGAGAGTGCGTGAGAGAGAGAGAGAGAGAGAGAGAGAGAGTGCGTGAGAGAGAGAGAGTGCGTGAGAGAGAGAGAGAGTGAGAGAGAGAGAAAGAGAGTGCGTGAGAGAGAGAGAGAGTGGGAGAGAGAGAGAGAGACCTTCACTACAGTCTCTGTGTATTTATTATATATATATTATTTTTTTATATTGCATGTTTATAATTTCATTGTATTGTTTTATTTTATATAATGCATGTTTATAATTTTATTAATATTATGTATGTTTATAATTTTATTTATTTTGTATAATTTTAATATTATGCATAATTTATAATTTGTTTAATTTTGATTTATGTTATGTATTTTTATAATTATATTTGTGTTCATCAATATTTGATGTGATGTTTATAATTGTATAATGTAAGAGATCTTCTGTGCTGTATAATGCCAGTATATGTAGTGCGCGTGACAGGCAGCGGTCGCTCCTCTCCCAGTGTGTCCCGTGTGTTTCTCAGGGTCCGTGTATTGGGAACCAGCAGAGCCTGGCTCACAGCCGACTGTGGGACGCCGTGGTGGGATTCCTGCACGTCTTCGCCAACATGCAGATGAAGCTGTCGCAGGTTGGATCAGTTTTCATTTTTATACTTAGTCACTTTGTTCCATTTTTTGTGTGTGTGTGTCATTTTTATTTTTACAAATGAGACCTAATTGTAAAGTTTTACCAATGTTTTCTAGTAGGGCTACACAATATATCGAAATTATCGAAATATCGCGATATGCATATCTCGACGGCTTGCAATAACGGCGGTCATGAGCAAAAGACGAAGAGAAAATCACTCGCTGCTCTCGGCTGAATAACTTGTGTAGCTTTAATAAGAATCAGGATATATTTAATTCATACAGTGAAAACTAAGCAGTGTTTTATTTTTACATTTGATTATTCAGTTTCTGTTGTTTAATAACTCTGATGTAGGATAAGCTGAACCCCTGAACCCCGAGGTTTACACTGATGTTAAAATAACACTTCTTACGCTGCTGTAAAACACTGATGTTCACTGGCAGAAGTTTAGGGATGTTTTCTTCTCACAAAATGTGAAACACGTGTGTAGGTTATATCATTTTAAATATATTTTAAAGATAATTTAAGTTTATTTTACACACTTTAAGCATTATCGTATCGCATATCGCATTATTTAATGAGTTATCGCGTTTTTCTTCACTATTGTGCAGCCCTACTTTCTAGTTTTAGTTAACTATAATCTGTAGTCGTGTGTGTGAACACTAGAAGTCTCTCCAAAGCCATTCTGAGTCTTATTTTCCCACATTTGTTGTCCATATGAAAGGTTTCTTGTGTTTTCTTATCATATGTCATCTTAAAACACAGTTCGAGCATGTCCGTCTCCGTCAGGGGTGAAACTCACTGTCCTGCAGACTTCAGCTCCAAACCCCGATTAGCGTACGTTTACATAACGAAGATTCGCTTAAAACGGAGATGTTTTTCCTTTGAGTGTTCTGCGTACAGACGACATCATTGTCAAACCGATCCCCATTCACACGGATCCGCGAAAACGACTGAAACCGCTGTATTCTGCTGTCAGGCCAGTAGATGGCGATGAAACACGATAGACTGAACACGTAATGCGCGCGCGTCATCGTCTTCAGAGATTTGTGCTTTTGTTGTTTGCACTTTGAACCCCCGGTTTCAAAACTTTGCATTTTCAGGCACCCAAAACGCCGCTGATGTGTAAACAAACGGCCAAAACGAATAAAAAGTTTTACGTTTTTAGTTGAAAAAGTGGTGTCATATAAACGGCCCCTTAAACACAGCTGAACCAGGCGTACTAGACAGAAGCTTCCAGACAGGTGTCGAGGTGACGAGGATTGCCTTTGATTGTCAGATTAGATTTTCATTTAGTGAATGAAAGTGTGCTGTGATGTTCCTCTCCTCTCATCACACTAATGTCACGCTTTCCTCTTGATTCCTCGCAGGACTCGAGTCAGATTGAGCTGCTGAAGGAGTTGCTGGATCTGCAGAAGGACATGATCGTCATGATGCTGTCGCTGCTGGAAGGTTCTTCTACGCAAACGCTCACACACCAAACACACACACACTGCAGCTAAAGTCAGCGTTTAGCGTTTAATCCTGTTCTGTTCACACACAGTTTAGTATTTAATCCTGTTCTGTTCACACACAGTTCAGTCTACGCACTGCGTACCGAACCAATCCGAACTGTTAATAATGTGTGTAAACGCGCGTCAGAGATGTGTCTTTTTTTATGTGAGCCTCGACTCATTTGTGTTGCCAGATCTTGCTAGAAAAAACAGCAAACAAGAACAAGCCCATAATAAACCAAATAAATACAAATGCATTGTATTGAAAATGACAAATATCACGACCCACACCTTTTATTACCTCAAAAAACTTCAAAATATCACTTTATGAGCCTAGAAGCGCTTATAATAAGTGGACATGGCAACACTGCAAGAGAAGCCCAGCCTTATAAACATAAACAAAACACGATGCTTCTGTCGACGGTGGTTTAGTTCAAATTGATTTAAAGTCTCCCTGTGGTGTAAATCCAGCTTTTAATGTTGTTTATGTGTCTATGTGGTGTTTTTAATCTGCTTTAAGACAAAGCATGTGTAAGTTCATAAGTCGACACCATTGCTGAGTATTTCCTCCTTAAAACTGCAGTGAACCAAAGACAGTCTCAAAAACACGCTTTGAAATCGCTGGTGTTTCTGACGTCACAAACTACCTTGCAACCAATCAGATCAACGTGTGATCGACAACCAGTGGATCTCTGAGCTGAGGGAGTGAGTGGAGGCGGGGTGAATTTGCATGTTCATAGAACCACAAATACTAAATTAAGCAAGGGTGTCGAGTTACAGTCAAGATATTTTAAGGCATGAACAATTGTTAAGGAATAAAATAAGGAAAAAACGCTTAAATATGTCATTTTGGTGATCAAAGATGAGTTTTAAGGGATACAATTATTGACTACAGGGGGACTTTGACAACAGTGACCAAAGATGTCAATATGTTCAAGCCATAACAACATTAATCATTTTGTAATATTTTTTCTCATATTAAGAGTTTGTTTTTTGATAAATGTATATTTTGTATTTGTATTGCATCACGTGACTGACTAATTTACTGACTAACTGACTAATTAACATACGTGTTGTGTATGCATAACCATTTTAAAGAAGAAGAAGGAAGAAGGAAGGTTAGTGCTAGAGTCTTTTGAGCGTGGAAAAGGATAGAATTTAGATTTTTTTTTTGGAACGTGAATGTGACTTTCTATTATTATGTAACAACACAAAGAAAAAGTATAACTTTACAAGACAAATTATGAATTCACGCTTCAAATCCTCTGTGCATCCCCCTTGTGGAAATGGCGAAGAACATAAAATGGCTCAGATTACAAAATATTACTTTGGTCAAAAATAGCGCATACCAAACATGTGACACCAGATAATTTAGGCGATTCACCCCTGAAACTTTGCAGTGTGTGCATGGCCTGATAATCAAGTCAAGTCAAGTCACCTTTATTTATATAGCGCTTTATACAGTACAGAGTGTTTCAAAGCAGCTTTACAGAGATAACAGGAAAATAATGCAACAAAGTTTGTTTCTAGAAGAAAATAGCGTCACAGTCCATTAATTTAGTTTATTTATATATATTATGGTTGATTCAGCAAGCTATAAAAATACAAATAGTTAAAAGTAAAATAAAATCCCTCATTTCATTCCCTGTCCTTGTACGCCATCTCGTAACACAGATGACTGCAGCTTGCAACCCTCTTTACACATCATCATCCTTAGAAAAGCTACTGGCATAATTGTTATTTTCATTGTCCTGGATAGTCCCTCTAGTATAATCAAACAAGTAAAGATTTATCTGAAGTCGGGCTGCATGAATAAACACTGTTATTGCACTCCTGACACAAAGTCAGACCCTCAGTCACCTCAGTATAAACAAGAAATAGTATAGATGTCCATCAATATCAGTTCAGAATACCCTACAAACTCTCTGTAGGCCATCACGGCCTTTTCAGCTGCCGCCACCGCTCTCGAACAGCGCCTCAACCCTGCAGCTACTCGATCAAGTTTGCTTGAATCTTCCTGTGGCAGGCGTCCGCTGACCTTGTGCCAGTTAGCGGTCCCCAGCTTCACCGCCAGCAGTCTGCGCAGTTCTGACACGGGTGGGCTGAGTTCTTGTCAAAACACGATCAGTTCAGAGGAGAACTTGTCTCCTGAGACCTCAGGGCTCGGCAGATGAGCCATCGCTTCCTTCATGTCGTTCACTGTGCATGGCCTGTAAACCATAGTTGGGCCCTCCGGTCCCGAAACTTCAATCATTGGAGCCAGAAGTTCTTCATCTTCTTTGCTTTGTTGCTGTCCTTGGTCTTGCTTCTGACCTTGAGATCTTGTCTGCACAGGGAGGACTTGTATTTGTTTCCCCCCTGAGGCTCCATCTTCAGCGGCGTGTGGTAGTTGGTGTGGTCTTCATGGTGGAGAGCAGTCGAGGTCAAGGTCCACTTTTAGGGCTTGCAGCTCAGCCGTAGGTGATGATGATAGTGATGATGTGGGGTGGTGATGCATGTGAACACACAGAAACATCAGAGGTGTTAATAGGTGCACATGGGGCAGATGCCTCTTTTTCCCTCATCCCTAAATGGCAAATTTTTCTGCATTGACCTTCTTTCTATTTTCTCTCCCTCTTCCACCCAACAATCAATAGTCCTCTTACAGGACACACACACACACATGTCTGAAACAACAACCTCTTTGTTCATCATTCCACTCTTCTACAGACTCCCTAGCGACCTTCAGTCTTGTAGCACTCAGCGTTCCCTCCCTTGGGAAATCATGATGTTTCATTAGCTTATCGATGTCTCTCATACACTTGTTGCCATACAACTTTCTCATCTGACGGAAAACCGGTGTATCATATTTTTCACAGATTTACTCTGAGATTTTCCCATGGTGATTTACTCTGTGTCTGTGGTATTATTTTTGCGCACCTAAGTAGACTAAGTAGTTTCCAATAGACCCGATTTTTCCCTAAAATCGGACAGGAGGAGCTCTAGGACTGACTTACGGGGTAACCTCGGGTTCACTGCCTCATCAGTCCGCACCCCAAAAACCCATTTGTTCGGAAGCTCTAGGAATGGAATCGTTCCAGTCCGTACCCAACAGAACCTCGAGTTTAATTACATGTCAAACTCACTACTCCTTCACAGACTCAGGTCATCAGCATGGTTTAATCTCTCAGTTTCCCCAATTAATAATTTTTCTCAGAACAATTTATGTTTGTCTCTTACCCAGTTCTCTCAATTCCACTTGAGCTCTTTTACGATTCCAGTGGTGTCCCTCCCGGGCCCTGGCGGTCAGCCCCTCTCTCTCAAGTTTACGAGGTAGAGCTGGAACTGCTCAGTCCAGGGGGCCAAACACCCTCCGCTCTCGGGTCCAAAAGGCACATCCAAGGAATCCCACTTCTGACACCAAATTGTTGTGGCAAATAAACAATTCTGAATAAGAGACAAATGTTCAATTTATGATTAAAATGGTTTATTTCTTACAAGATAGGCTCACAGTCACACAGTCAGGAGAATGTGTCCCAGAGAGGAGGCTCTCCCTCTTTATATCTCTGCTACTCATAACATAGATAACATAGGGCCGTAGTCCAGGCTCTTAGCCAATTGAACCTTTCTCTGCCTTATTAGGAAAGTACATGATTTACTATAGGGAAAGATCATTAATATGAATAAAATAATGAATAAAAAACAATTTCCATAACAGAAACCAGACTCAGTCGCTCAGTTCTCCTGTGGCCAACGAACCAACAGTGTATGATTATGATTCAGGCAGCATTACAGACTGAATCCTGTGAGAAATAATCCCGTCGTTCCCTCCCTTAGGAAACGTTGTGAACGGGACCATCGGCAAGCAGATGGTGGACACTCTAGTGGAGTCCTCCAGCAACGTGGAGATGATTCTCAAGTTCTTCGACATGTTCCTCAAGCTGAAAGATCTGACCACCTCCGAGAACTTCAAGGAGCAAGATCCCGACCGTAAAGGATTCATCTCCAAGAAGGAGTTTCAGAAGTCCATGGAGAACCAGAAGCAGTATTCCCAGTCCGAGATCGAGTTCCTGCTATCCTGCGCCGAGGCCGACGAGAACGACATGTTCAACTACGAAGAGTTCGTCAAACGCTTCCACGAACCCGCCAAGGACATCGGCTTCAACGTGGCGGTTCTCCTCACCAATCTGTCGGAGCACATGCCTCACGATCCCCGTCTCTCCGCCTTCCTGAACTTGGCCGAGAGCGTTCTGAACTACTTCGAGCCCTTCCTAGGGCGCATCGAGATCATGGGCGGCGCCAAGAGAATTGAGAGGGTGTACTTCGAGATCAGCGAGTCCAGCCGAACGCAGTGGGAGAAACCGCAGGTCAAGTCAGCTTTATTTCTATGGCGCTTTATACAGATACACATTTCATCAATTATGAAGCAAATTTTCAATGTTTAGTTAATTCAGTTCAATAACAGTGTCAATGTTGCAAATTTCATCAATTATGAAGCTAGTTTTTAATGTTAATTCAGGTAAATAGTGTCAATGTTGAAATTTCATCAATTATGAAACTTATTTTTAGGGTTGATTCAATTCAGTTCAGTAAAGGTGTCAATGTTGCAAATTACATCAATTATGAAGCTCATTTTTAATGTTGATTCAATTCAGTTAATTTCATCAATTATGAAACATTTTCAAAGTTAATTCAGTTTACTAATAGTGTAAATGTTGCAAAATTAATAAATTATGAAGCAAATTTCAATGTCGGATCAGTTCAATAACAGTGTCAATGTTGCAAAATTTATAAATTATGAAACAAATTTTCAGTGTTGATTCAATTCAGTTCAATAACAGTCAATGTTGCAAATTCCATCAGTTATGAAGCTAATTTTCAACATTTATTCAGTTCAGTTCAATAACTGTCAATGTTGCAAAATTCATCAATTATAAAACATTTTCAATGTTAATTCAATTCAATAACAGTGTCAATGTTGCAAATTCCATCAGTTATGAAATTAATTTTCAACATTTATTCAATTCAGTTTAAATAACAGTGTTGCAAAATTTATCAATTATGAAACAAATGTTTAATGTTGATTAAATTCAGTTCAATTACTGTCAATGTTGCAAAATTCATCAATTATAAAGCTAATTTTCAATGTTTATTCAATTTAGTTCAATAACCGTCTCAATGTTGCAAAATTCATCAATGATTGAATCAACACTGAACATATTTTCAATGTTAATTCTTTTCAATAACAGTGCCAATGTTGCAAAATTAATCAATTATGAAACATTTTTAATGTTAATTCGGTTCAGTAAGTGTCAATATTGCAAAATGAATGTTAATTAATGTTTTCAATGTTAATTAAATTCAATAACAGTGCCAATGTTGCAAATTTCATTAATTATGAAACAGATTTTTAATGTTGATTCGATTCAATTTATTGAAGGTCAGTTATTCAAATCTCATCAATTATGAAATTTAACTTCTGCTGTAAGCAGCTCTACAGAAGACCATAGTCATTATTCCGATCAATTCAGTTCAAACGTTGTTCTCATCCATGCAGTCAAATCGATATTATTACTGAATGTTGAGTATCTTTTAAACCGCAGGTCAAAGAGTCCAAGCGCCAGTTCATTTTCGACGTCGTTAATGAGGGCGGAGAATCGGAAAAGATGGAGCTGTTCGTCAACTTCTGCGAGGACACCATCTTCGAGATGCAGTTGGCGTCTCTGATCTCCGAACCGGATGCCACTGAGAGACAAGAGGAGGAAGATGAAGACGATGCTCAGAGCGTGGAGATGGATGAGGATGATGAAGATGGTGCGCTGGAGTCTTCCTCAGCGTTTGCTCTGGCCTGCGTCTCCATGAGGAAAAGCCTCTACAACCTCCAAAAGCTGCTGACCTTCAGGAGCATGAAGAGACAGTATCGGAAAATGAGGAAGATGAGCGTTCGGGAGATGATCCGAGGATTCTTCTTCTTCTTCTGGATGATCTTCACCGGGATTTTCCGCTTTCTCTACAACCTGGTCTGGGGTTTCTTCCACATTCTCTGGTCCACGTTGTTCGGAGGAGGCCTGGTGGAAGGAGCCAAGAACATGAAAGTGACTGATATTCTGGGAAACATGCCGGATCCCACGCAGTTCGGGATTCACGGAGACGTTCTGGAGATGGAGAAGCTTGAGTACGGGGACGTGTGTTCGGTGGCCGAGCTCGGGCGAGCGGGAGATCAGGATGAGATGGACCTCATGACGGAGCTGATGAATATTCATCCCAGGAGGGAAGGAGGAAAGCATGGGATGGAGCCGGGATTGGGAGACGTGTCCGAGGTCGTGGGAGTCGACACTCCGTCTCTAGCCAGCGCCGTACACCAGAAGAAAGCTCAGGTCTGCCAGTGGATTCAATGCAAAGTGTCTTGTATGCTCTCCTTATTTGATCAAAAATACAGTAAAAATTATAATAATGTAAATCATCTGTTTTCTATGTGAATATACAGTAAAGTGTAATTTATTCCTGTGATCAAAGCTGAATTTTCAGCATCATTACTCCAGTCTTCAGTGTCACATGATCCTTCACAAATCATTCTGATATGATGATTTGATGCTCAAGAAACATTTATGATTATTATTAATGATGAAAACTGTTCTGCTGCTGATGATTATAATATGAGCTCACATTTATTTGCTTGTTTGGATATTTATTTATTTTGTTTTTTAGCATTACCTCCCTTTTGTATACATTTTTATATTTATAATTATTAATTTGTTTTTTCTTTTTCCCAGCCTGTGTGTATCAACATATAAAAAAAAAACCAATAATCTTTTACTTAATAATAAACAAGAATAAATACATGAGCTCACATTTATGCAGAACACAGCAGAAGAGACTCTTTTAAAAACATTAAAAAAAAAAAAATCTAAAATGTTGTTTATCATTGTGACTCTAGTGTGTGTTTTCTGTACAGGAAGCGGCTAGTAAACAGACAGCGGAATCTGACAGCAGATCAGAGTGGGAGAAGACCGAGTGAGTGTTTGAGGAGAAACTCAGTGTGTGTGTGTGCGTGTGTGTGTGTGTGTGTGTGTGTGTGTGTGTGTGTGTGTGTGTGTGTGTGCGTGCGTGCGTGCGTGTGTGAGTGAGTGTTTGAGGAGAAACTCAGTGTGTGTGTGCGTGTGTGTGTGCGTGTGCGTGTGTGAGTGAGTGTTTGAGGAGAAAGTCAGTGTGTGTGTGTGTGTGCGTGCGTGTGTGTGTGCGTGCGTGCGTGTGTGAGTGAGTGTTTGAGGAGAAACTCAGTGTGTGTGTGTGAGTGAGTGAGTGTTTGAGGAGAAACTCTGTGTGTGTGTGAGTTAGGGTTTGAGGAGAAACTCAGTGAGTGTGTGTGTGTGAGTGTTTGAGGAGAAACTCAGTCGGCCCTATCTTGCACCCAGCGCAATTGACTTTGTACACGGACGCATGTATCATTCCTATTTTGCACCCGCGCAAAGCGGACTTTTCCCTCCACAGATGCACGTCGGTTAACTAAGAAATACACTTGCGCTCCCCGGGGCAGTTCAGCGCAAAGAGGAGGCGTGTTCCGGCGCAAACGTTCCCTCATGCTATTTTACAGGTTTAGAAAACAATTGCGCCACTAACCGAAAAAAAAACAGTTTAAAGTCAGTGGTGCGTTGTGCATGTTATTCATATGCTATTTTAAGGGCGCATGCTTGGCCAAAATCAATGTAGCGTGAGCACAACGCGCATACACTTTGATTCTCTCATCTACACACAGACGCAGCAGTTCACATTTTTGCAAATCATACATTATTACGAAAGATAAATAGATAGATAGATAGATAGATAGATAGATAGATAGATAGACAGTTTATTATAAAAGCATACATCTAGCTTACACATTTACCCAAATTATCATACGCCTGTTTAACCGAAGCTAATTTGTGTGTGTTTCTCCATCCCCAATGTCACTTCTCTGTGTTTTACGGCCCTGACGAGAACGTCGGTCTCCTCGGCTGTGAACCGCTCCTGGCGTGCGTCTGGCAAATCCGCCGTTATAATAGCAATCCGCCATGGAACAAGCGCGCCTGCTCTTAAAGGGAATGTGAGATGTCGCTCTGATTGGTTTATTTCACGTTACGCCCAAACCACACCTATGAGTAATGAAGCTACTTCAGACCAACACATTTTAGATTTGCGCCAGGCGCAAGAGTCATTTATCCCGCCGGGAAAATAGCAACAGCGCCAAGACCCGCCCACAAAGTTACTTGCGCTTTGCGCTTTGACACTTGCGTTTCAGATCGTTAAAATAGGGCCCAGTGTGTGTGTGTGTGTGTATGCGTGTGGAGTGTACGTGTAAGTGTGTGCGTTTATGTGTGTGTGTGTGTATGCGTGTGGAGTGTGCGTGTACGTGTAAGTGTGTGCGTTTGTGTGTGTGTGCGTTTATGTGTGTGTGTGAGAGTGAGTGTGTGTGTGAGAGTGTGTGTGAGAGTGTGTGTGAGTATGTCTGTTCAGGCTCTGTGAGTCTGAGATGAGCTGTAGATCTGCTGTCTCATGTGTGTGTGTGTGTGTGTGTGTGTGTGTTCACATGGCCAGTGTGGAGGATGGAGAGAAGAAGGACCAGGACAAGGGGAAGAAGGAGAGTGCGTGTGATGAGGAGAAGAAGCCGCTGAAGAAGAGACGAGGCCCGAGGAAGGAGTCGGCTGAAGCGTTCATGGCAGCGACTCTGGCGGGTCTCGACGTCTATCAGACCAAAACCCTGGTGAGCTTCAGGAGGAACGGCAGGTTAAAGGAGTCGTTCACTTTAAAATGAAGATTAGCCCAGTTTGGATGCTCGATCACCTTCTGTAACGTGTGTTTACACGTGTGTAAGAGTGTGTTCACCATCTCTCAAACACTAAATATCACTCTGTGTTTGCAGAATTATCTGGCCAGAAACTTCTACAACCTGCGTTTTCTGGCTCTGTTTGTGGCGTTCGCCATCAACTTCATCCTGCTCTTCTACAAGGTGAGCGCAGCTTTACAAGCCGTCTGAGGGCGAGAGTCTTATTATGTGCTCTTTCATTTATTTGACCATTTAGTTTTCATCATTACCTTCCTTTTGTCAGATTTTTTGTTGTTATTTTAGTTTTCTTGTTTTTTCACCCTGTATGTATCAAAAAAACGATAAAGAAATCATAAGAACCTGTGTGTGTGTGTGTGTGCGTGTGTCTGTGTGTCTGTGTGTGTGTGTGTGTGCGTGTGTGCGTGCGTGTGTGTGTGTGTGTGTGTGTGTGTGTGTGTGTGTGTGTTTGTGTTTGTGTGTTTGTGTACGTGTGTGCGTGTGTGTGTGCGTGTGTGTGTGCGTGTGTGTGTGTGTTTGTGTTTGTGTTTGTGTTTGTGTGTTTGTGTGTTTGTGTGTGTCCGTGCGTGTGTGTGTGTGTGTGCGTGTGTGTGTGTGTGTGTGCGTGCGTGTGTGTGTGTGTGTGTGCGTGCGTGCGTGTGTGTGTGTGTGTGTGTGTTTGAGAAGGTGACGGGTGAGGACTCGGATGACTCGGACCCGTGGACGCGGCGTGAGGAAGACGAGGATGAAGGAGTGGTGGAGTACTTCGTTCTTCAGGAGAGCAGCGGATACATGGCTCCGACTCTCCGCTTCCTCGCCGTCATGCACACACTCATCTCATTCCTCTGTGTGCTGGGATACTACTACCTCAAGGTACGACATTACCCAGAATCCCCAGCTCAGGAGCTCGCAGGTGTGTGTTAGTGAGGCACTGAACGTGTGTGTGTCGCTCAGGTGCCGCTGGTGGTGTTCAAGCGTGAGAAGGAGATCGCGCGCAAGCTGGAGTTCGACGGGCTTTACATCACCGAACAACCGTCTGACGACGACATCAAGGGCCAGTGGGACCGACTGGTCATCAACACCCCGTGAGTCACGCCGCATTATGGGTCTGTTCCAGTGCATTATGGACCTGTTCCAGTGCATTATGGGTCTGTTCCACTGCATTATGGGTCTGTTCCAGCGCATTATGGGTCTGTTCCACTGCATTATGGGTCTGTTCCACTGCATTATGGGTCTGTTCCAGTGCATTATGGGTCTGTTCCACTGCATTATGGGTCTGTTCCAGTGCATTATGGGTCTGTTCCAGTGCATTATGGGTCTGTTCCACTGCATTATGGGTCTGTTCCACTGCATTATGGGTCTGTTCCACTGACTACCAGTGCATTATGGGTCTGTTCCAGTGCATTATGGGTCTGTTCCACTGCATTATGGACCTGTTCCAGTGCATTATGGGTCTGTTCCAGTGCATTATGGGTCTATTCAAGTGCACTGTGAAGAATTAAACACTGTTTCTGCTTTACGCAGGTCTTTCCCCAACAACTACTGGGACAAATTTGTCAAACGGAAGGTAAGATCATCAATAAATGGCACATTTCAGAACAAAATCAACAGGGAAATAAACTGTGTGTGTATATATGTGTGTGTGTGTGTGTGTGTGTGTGTGATGATGATGAGGTTGATGAGGATGATGATGATGATGATTCTCAGTATGTGAGTATTCTCAGTCAGGATCGTGGTCTCGTCACACTGATGATGGTGTGTGTGTGTGTGTGTGTGTATGTGTGTGTGTGTGTGTGTGTGTCTCCTCAGGTTATTAATAAGTATGGCGATCTGTACGGGGCGGAGCGCATCGCTGAGCTTCTGGGTCTGGATAAGAGCGCTCTGGACTTCAACCCCACAGAAGAGACGGTCATTAAAGACGCGTCACTGCTGTCCTGGTCAGAAACACACTGCCCATATAATCTGATATACTTTCTGATTAATTTACACTTATAATAATAATAATAATCATAGTAGAGACTGTGATACAAGACAATAGACCTGTTTCTCAGACACAGAAGTCGTCATTTATTTGGGGGTTTAGTTATTTTTTACTTGATGTACTTTATATGGGAGTTATGGGGGTGCTGATGTCAGAGCTAAATACTCATAAACTGATCATCATAAACACAGATATCAACATAAATAAATACATAATATTCAATAAGGCATATTTTATGAATGAAGGCCAGTATCACTGATACTAATAGTTTGCACTGCATAAATTATAAATTAAATATAGATTAATCCTTATTAACGCTACAAGCGTTCTTTAGTCAAGAGTGAGTGATTATCTCTGTTCTCTTTGTTCTTTGATGAACTTTACTGACAGACAGAATTAGAGGCTACTGTCCCTTTAAGAGTGTCTGCACATGATCTCACACACACACACTCATTCTCTCACAACTCTTTATGTTCATTGAAGACGTTATTAAACTAATTTAAGACTGCTCTGATGAGGATACTTGACAAAATGGAAATTTTGGCATAAATGTGTGTGTTATTGTTCATTCAAGCGCGAAAGAGAACTGTATTCTGGCGCGCGTCTATCTGTGTGTCGTGTGTGTCGTGTGTGTCGTGTGTGTCGTGTCACAGACAGCGCGTTCTCTTTGAAATGATGATGTGTTGATTGTGTGAGTAGGATGCTTTTCATATATCTGGCAACCAGACAACCTTAGATTAATACACACAGTGCATCCGGAGAGTATTCACAGACAGTTCCTCAGACTTCATGTGCTCTGACATGCACTGTTACCTGTGGGATCTTATATAGACAGGTGTGTGTCTTTACACATCATGACCAATCAGCTGAGTTTCCCACAGGTGACTCCAGTCCAGATGTAGAAGCATCTCAAGGATGATCAGTGGAAACCGGATGAACCTGAGCTCAATATTGAGTGTCATGGCAAAGGCTGTGAACGCTTGTGGACGTGTGATTATTTTTCATTTTTTATTTGTGATAAATTTGCAAAGATTCCTAACAAACTTCTTTCATGTTGTCATTACGGGGTTTTGAGGAAAATAATAAATTTAATCCATTTTGGAATAAGGCTGTAACACAACATAATGTGTAATAAGTGCAGCGCTGTGATACTCTCCGGATGCGCTGAACATCGATGTGATTATTCAGATAACGAGGTTTGGGCCATACAAATTACGGGAGTTTCCCGGGAGAAATTACAAAACGGGAGGGGGGCGGGAGATGGGTGTGAAATACGGGAGACTCCCGGGAAAAACGGGAGTGTTGACAGGTGAATGAGTGGAGGCGGGGCTAATTTGCATATTCATAGAACCGCGTATACTAAATGAGGCAAGGGTGTCGAGTTACATTCAAGATATTTAAAGACATAAAAACATTTCTTCCAGGAAATAAAACCATTTAAATATGTAATTTCGGTGATCAAAGATGAGTTTTAAAGGATAAAATGATTGAAATGAGGACTTTAAACTCTAGAAGGCTCATGTTCGCTCGTCTCCTCTGGTTCTCTGCTGTTCTTCAGGTTGAGCTCCATCGACACCAAGTATCACGTGTGGAAGCTCGGCGTGGTGTTCACCGATAACGTGAGTGTTTGCGCTGCTTCATGAGCCGGATGAGGTCACGTGATCGCTGACGTGTGTGTGTGTGTGTGTGTGTGTGTGTGTCCTTGCAGTCGTTCCTGTATCTGGTCTGGTACACCACCATGTCTATCCTCGGTCACTATAATAACTTCTTCTTCGCCGCTCACTTGCTGGACATCGCCATGGGCTTCAAGACCCTCAGGACCATCCTCTCCTCCGTCACACACAACGGCAAACAGGTCACACACACACACACACACACTCACACACACACACATACACACACACATTCTCACTCACACACACACACACACACACACACACTCTCTCTCTCAAACTCACACATTCACACACACACACACACACACACACACACACACACACACTCTCTCTCACACACACACACACACTCTCACACTCACACATTCACACACACTCTCACACACACACACACACACACACACACACACACACACACACACACACACACACTCTCTCACACACACACACACACACACACACACTCACAATCACAGACATAACTGATGAGCTCGTGAACACAACAGCCAATCAGAGGTGTTTATGATCCCGCTCAACAGCGTTCAACTTCGACTTGATACCGAGTCACTACCTTTGACAGTACTTTTGTGTGTGTGTGTGTGTGTGTGTGTTTCTCTCAGCTGGTGCTGACGGTCGGGCTGCTCGCGGTGGTCGTGTATCTCTACACTGTCGTGGCCTTCAACTTCTTCCGCAAGTTCTACAACAAGAGCGGCGACGAGGACGAGCCGGATATGAAGTGCGATGATATGATGACGGTGAGCGACGGCTCTGAGAATCCTGAAAATAAACGCATCACAGTTTCAACTGAGTTCTGAAGGATCATGTGACACTGAAGGATCATGTGACACTGAAGGATCATGTGACACTGAAGGTGTAAAGTGGCTCTATATAACAGACAGTTTGTAAGAGAATGGCAGTCAGACATACAGTCAAACCAAACACTATTCAGACACCAGATATAATATTTTATATTGTTTCACTAGTGTGTGCAGGACACTATAGCTCATTTATGTGAGTGAGGAGAGCAAAATAAAGTAAACTGTGACATATTATACCCAATAACTCTTCATACAGTGACTACCAGTAACAATGATTCGAACACTTTGAGCTGATCATGTTCTGCTGAAGTGTGTTTTCTTTAATTGCTAATGCTCTTTTTACACACAGACTGAACACAATGAAGCATTGCTTGGTGATTGGTTAAGCTAAACTGGTATTATCTAATTGTGTAGTTAAATTTAACAGCTGACAGATATTCAACATAATTCATGTGTGAGACAGTCTAACAGAAGGACGGACAAAACCAGTCAAATATCAACTGAGTTCTGCTCATATTTTATTACCATTCTCTAAACTATAGCGAATAAACTGTGATAATATGAGACATAAATTTTGTTTGACTGTGTGTGTGTGTGTGTGTGTGTGTGTGTGTGTGTGTGTCAGTGTTACCTGTTCCACATGTATGTGGGTGTTCGTGCCGGCGGAGGGATCGGTGACGAGATCGAGGACCCGGCCGGCGACCCGTACGAACTCTACCGGATCCTCTTCGACATCACCTTCTTCTTCTTCGTCATCGTCATCCTCCTGGCCATCATCCAAGGTGCCATCATCACATCACATGCTGAATATTCACATATGCATTTATTTAAAGGTGCAGTGTGTGATATTTAGGAGGATCTGTTGACAGAAATGCAGTATCATACACATAACTGTGTTTTCAGTGGTGTATAAAGATCTTACATAATGAAGCGTTATGTGTTTATTAGCTTAGAATGAGGCGTTTCTCTCTACACACACCGCGGGTCCGCTTACATTCACATGTTTCTACGGTGGCCCTGAACAGACAAGCGCGTTTCGTCACTATGTTGTTCTTCGTGTAAAGAAGCTCGCTAAAGTCAGCGAATAAAACACTGACACAATGATGAACAAGTCACAATAATATTCGCAATAACATCATTTTACTGAATAATTAAGTAAGCATAATTTCTTAATTTATCTTTGTAAAGAAACCTCATTGTTTAACTGGCTACTCTCTGCTGCTGACATCACTTCCTGTCGGCCTCCATAACTTCTGTTGGGTACAATTCACAACCTCACCACTAGATGTCGCTAAAACTTACACACTGCACCTTTAATGTCTCCTCGTGTTACTGTAGTATCATTGAGATGCTTCTGTGGCTTTTATTAATAGTTTTATATTTTCAGTTTTCATTGTTATTTTTTTATGCGTTTTTGTCCATTTTATTAGTTTCTTTTTCTTTTTTTTGTAAAGATGTCTATATCATTTGTATTAATTTTCAGTTTTAGTTATTTCACTACATCAAAGTAAACTAAATGGAAATTTTGTCTTGGGTTTTTTCTTGTATTTTAGTTAACGTTTATTTTATTTCAAGTAAGGATAATGTGGTTTTTTTTCCTGGTTTGAAATCACTTCTACATCTCTGATGATGATGATGATGTATTATTTGTCATATTAATTAATCAATGAAGCACTAATGAATCTCATAGTTAGTTTGGCTTCTTTTGTGTCTGTAAATCCAGTGAATTGTTTTCCAAGCACTCAGTATTATTCTGTTAATTATTATGATCTGTAGTGAGTATTATTATCTGTAATGAGTATTATTATCTGTAGTATTATTATCTGTAATGAGTATTATTATCTGTAGTATTATTATCTGTAGTGAGTATTATTATCTGTAGTGAGTATTATTATCTGTAATGAGTATTATTATCTGTAGTATTATTATCTGTAGTATTATTATCTGTAGTGAGTATTATTATCTGTAGTATTATTATCTGTAGTGAGTATTATTATCTGTAGTGAGTATTATTATCTGTAATGAGTATTATCTGTAGTATTATTATCTGTAGTATTATTATCTGTAGTGAGTATTATTATCTGTAGTGAGTATTATTATCTGTAGTATTATTATTATCTGTAATGAGTCTGTAGTATTATTATTATCTGTAATGAGTATTATTATCTGTAGTGAGTATTATCTGTAGTGAGTATTATTATCTGCAATGAGTATTATCTGCAATGAGTATTATTATCTGTAGTGAGTATTATTATCTGTAGTGAGTATTATTATCTGTAGTATTATTATTATCTGTAGTGAGTATTATTATATGTAGTGAGTATTATTATCTGTAATGAGTATTATTATCTGTAGTGAGTATTATTATCTGTAGTGAGTATTATTATCTGTAGTGAGTATTATTATCTGTAGTGAGTATTATTATCTGTAGTGAGTATTATTATCTGTAATGAGTATTATTATCTGTAGTGAGTATTATTATCTGTAGTGAGTATTATTATCTGTAATGAGTATTATTATCTGTAGTGAGTATTATTATCTGTAATGAGTATTATTATCTGTAGTGAGTATTATTATCTGTAGTGAGTATTATTATCTGTAATGAGTATTATCTGTAGTGAGTATTATTATCTGTAGTGAGTATTATTATCTGTAATGAGTATTATTATCTGTAGTGAGTATTATTATCTGTAGTGAGTATTATTATCTGTAATGAGTATTATTATCTGTAATGAGTATTATTATCTGTAATGAGTATTATTATCTGTAGTGAGTATTATTATCTGTAGTGAGTATTATTATCTGTAATGAGTATTATTATCTGTAGTGAGTATTATTATCTGTAATGAGTATTATCTGTAATGAAGAGTTTGAGAGATGATTGATTGTAAGAGTGTGTGTGTTGGACAGGTTTGATCATCGATGCGTTCGGAGAGCTGAGAGACCAACAGGAACAAGTCAAAGAAGACATGGAGGTACAGAGACATCTATCTATCTATCTGTCTGTCTGTCTGTCTGTCTATCTATCTATCTATCTCTCTGTCCATCTCTCCGTCTGTTCAGATGAATTTGGTTCTGATGTTGTTTCTTCTCCTCAGACTAAATGTTTCATCTGTGGAATCGGTAATGAGTATTTCGACACGACGCCGCACGGCTTTGAGACTCACACGTTACAAGAGCACAACCTCGCCAACTACCTGTGAGTGACGCGTTTATCCTCTCGAGTTCATCACTCAAACCCCACAAACTGCATGAGGAGAGAGGGATGCTTTAGTATTATCTGTATACTGCTATAGTTTTAGACATTTTTTTAAAACAATTATTTTTACATTTTCAGTTTTAATTTTAGTTAAAGTTTTAGTAATATTATTGTGTTTTTTATTTATTAACTATATTTAATTTCTTTTTATTTCAGTTTTAGTAATTTTAGTACTTCAACTTATTTAATTTCATTTTTTTCATCTAATATTTGCAGTATATTGTGCTTTATTTCTTTTCTTTGAACAGTTTTAATAGATTAAGTTTGAATCTGTTGATCTTGCAGGTTTTTCTTGATGTACCTGATCAACAAGGATGAAACGGAGCACACCGGTCAGGTACGCTCTGCTCTCACATCACCAGGAGGTCTAAAAAATTTGACCTAAATTTAAGATTTATATTTTTGAATTGCATATAAAAATGACTACTACACAGTTTTAACATAAACTACATCAAATAAAACAACATTTTATTTAGAGTTTTTCTCAAAATGTAACAAGTTTTTTCTTGAAACAACAACTTTATTGTCGAGTTTTTCCTGAATATTGTATTTCGACTATTCGAGTTTTCTCGAAAGTTACCAAGTTTAATCTTGCATTATAATGACTTTAATCTCGAGATGTTTTTATTTTTTTATTATAGCTTGGCCCCTAATCCTCTAATCTAATCCATATTTTCCAATAAGCAATCCAGTTTTTTTTTAATGCAGTCCTAAATAAAAATGACTTTGAAGCGTTTTACTGAAGCAATGCTAACGTTAGCAGTGAGATGAACGTTATATATGAATGTTATTTGTTAAACGCACGTGAGTGTGTGCTAATAATCTCGGCCAGGGCGCTCTTGCTCTTTCTTTCCTGGTAAAATAAAGGTTAAACACTGCAAAAAATGCATTTCTGACTCAGTATTTTTGTCTTGTTTGCAGTCCAAATAACTAGAAATTCTGAAATCAAGATGCATTTACTAGACGAGTAAAATCCCATTAGACATTATGTCTTTTTATCTGGTGAAAAAAATCTAAATGAAGTGAACAAGCAAAATGATCTGCCGATGTTGTCAGAAATCTAATCTTAATTCAAACAGAAACTGGATTATTTTTCTGACCGCATTGGCGGATCATTTTGCTTGTTTTAAGAAAAAACTCACTTCATTTAGACTTTTCCCCCAGAAAACAAGACATAATGTCTAATGGGATTTTACTCGTCTAGTAAATGCATCTTGATTTAAGATTTTTTTAGGACTGGAAACAAGACAAAAATACTGAGAGAGAAAATCTTTTTTTGCAGTGCTGATAATAATGTCAGACGTGTTTGAGATGTTTCCGGTGTCTCCGCAGGAGTCGTACGTGTGGAAGATGTATCAGGAGAGATGCTGGGATTTCTTCCCCGCCGGCGACTGCTTTCGGAAGCAGTACGAGGACCAGTTGGGCTAAACCCCGTCCCACGACACAACAGTACCTGCGTTACCTCGAGAAACAGTGCCAATTCAGTGGAGACTCTTTCCCTTCCTCTGTCTGGACGTTTGCTTTGGGTTCAAACGTTTCTTTAACTTCTTTTCGGTCAAAAAAAGCTCAACACGTTGCCTTCTTCGACCCCAAAAACCATTGCACAACGTCTTTTTTGAGAAACTGGGGTTTCCGGTCAACGTCTCCACCCGTATATGCACAAGAATCCCACTTCAGCGTTTGGAGAGCATGATGCCAAAAGCGCGTTGGACGTTCGTTCTCAGATTCCCTTCTCCTGCTTGCCGAGACGAGAGCGCGTGGCGATGAGATGCCTAATAAAAACCTTCGTGAAGTGCCTTACCTCCATTACATCTGAGCTATGCAAGATCTGCGTTTCCTCCTGATTGGTTGGTTCGACGTGTGGAGGTTTGTCATGTTCCCGTCTCCTGATTTCAGAGGGAAATGCTCTTGTTTGGCTGTTTGTATGTCGTAGCTTTGCTGAATTGTGCATTTCTTTTGAAGGACAAATAAAGATATTGATGCAATAAAGCTGTTGTGTTGAAGCACGTCTCTCCCGATAGAAAAGCCCTCATGTTGAGATCACGTGACCACAGGTGCTTTTAACAGGTAATATTTGAATAAATGATGTCACATGTTCACGCTTCTCTGATGTCTGTTAATGGTCACGTGACATGCAGGAAAACAAATGTTTTCATTTTCACATTTATTTTAATCATATATTTTTGTTTAAATATCTTTGTATTTGTATTATGTATTTTAATTTGACATTTTTTTGTGATTTAAATTTTAGTAATTTTATTTTTAAGTTAATTATTTTCGTTTTTATGATTTAATATATTTTTAGTAAGGGTTTTATTTTTATGGTTTTTATTTTTGATTATTTATTTTTTAAGTGTTTGTTTTGTTTTTACCTTTTTTATTTTAATTTTATGATTTAATTATGTTTGTGTTGTATTTTTTTTATTTAACAATTTTTTATTTTAAGTTTTTATTTTTATGATTTAATTCATTTTTAGTAAGTGGTAAGTATTTTATTTTGATTATTTTAATTTTCAAAATTATTGTAATTTAATTTTTAGTAAGATTAATTTTCAGTGTTTTTATTTTAAAATTAATAAAAAAAATCATTTCTATGATTCTATGAAGTATTTTATTTAGATTATTTTAATTTTCAAATATATATATATAATATTTGTTTAAATTTGTTTGTATTTATAAAGTTTTTTTTTCCAGTTTTTATTTTTAAATTATTTACATTTTTCATTTCTATGATTTAATCAATTTTTTTAAGGATCTGCTTTGTTTTTCATTTTGCATTTCTATTTTATGATTTAATGATTTATTATTTATTTTGTTTTTATTTGTATAATTAAATTCATTTTTAGTAAGTGTTTGTTTTTATTTTGAAATTATTTCCATTTTCCATTTGTATATTATATATAATAGTTTTGTGGTTCTCTGTGGCATCTAAAACATTTTATTTCTACATTTTGAATGCTCTATCTGCTCGTCACCTGTTGAGCGTATCGATTGCTTGTGTAACGCATATAGATAGAGTAGTTTACGGACTGTGTTTGCTCAACTGTTGCAGTGTTTGTGTGTTCTATAATTAAACGTATGGAAGAGCTTGAGCTCGGAGCGACAGATGTGAAGCCGAAGCCTCTCAGACACAGACGTCTCTCGATGTTTGTTAAAGGTCTCCCGTCACGCGAGGCCAAACGGAGTGTTTTCTGATCACAGGCGCTGAATGTCACCGGATCCGAGCCGTAATTAGGCTCCTGACGCTCGGGGCCGACGGCCCTCGTCAACAACAGCGCCTCTCTCACTTATGTGTCATGATGCAAGGTCACACACACTACATTAATGGAGCAGATCCGTTTCAGAGGAGATCAGAACGACAGCTGATGGAGAATACTAAATCTGCTGCTTTTATGGTGTTGTTTTTAATCCCCATCTGTGGCTGTGACATCATCACAGGTGACCTCATCATCATCATCATCATCACAGGTGACCTCATCATCATCATCATCATCACAGGTGACCTCATCATCATCACAGGTGACCTCATCATCATCACAGGTGACCTCATCATCATCATCACAGGTGACCTCATCATCATCACAGGTGACATCATCATCACAGGTGACCTCATCATCATCACAGGTGACATCATCATCATCACAGGTGACCTCATCATCATCATCACAGGTGACCTCATCATCATCATCATCACAGGTGACCTCATCATCATCATCATCATCACAGGTGACCTCATCATCATCACAGGTGACCTCATCATCATCCCCATCATCATCACAGGTGACCTCATCATCATCATCATCATCACAGGTGACCTCATCATCATCATCATCATCACAGGTGACCTCATCATCATCACAGGTGACCTCATCATCATCCCCATCATCATCACAGGTGACCTCATCATCATCATCATCATCACAGGTGACCTCATCATCATCATCATCATCACAGGTGACCTCATCATATGCAAAAACAGGAACAGAGAAAATATGACCCAGACGACATTAAATACATTAACTTTAGCTCAGCATTTGCTTGACTTTTGCTCTATTCTTTTTTTTATTAATTTATGAATTATCTAATTGATCTAATATTTATGTATTTGTATATAATGCTTCAACCTAAACTTATTTCAGTTACCATTTAAAAAAAAAAAATCCTTTTTTAATTTTTTTATCAAATTTTTATATTTTATTTTTAGCTTTATTTCAATGGCTGAACATGATTTTTAATAGTTTTAGTGAACAATAACAGCACTGACTCACACTGTATGAAATGCAATTACATTCCAGATAGAAATTCTAAAATGTGTCCGAAGGTCCTGTATATATTTAAGAAAAATGTGTTATTTATATATAGTGTATATATATATATGTGTGTGTGTGTGTACATGCATGTGTGTGTATTTATATATACAAAATAATTATACACAGTTCACACACACACATATATTATGTAAACATAAACGTTTATTTTGGATGTCATGTGATTAATCGTTGTTACACCCAGCACTAATTATTATAATACTTCAACCTAAACTTATTTCAGTTACAAATTTTTTTTTTTTTTTTTTTTTTCATCTAATATTTGTATTTTATTTTAAGCTTTATTACAATTGCTGAAAACGATTTTTACTAGTTTTAGTTAAAGCAACACTAAAGAACTTTTTTTGCCTTAAAATAATGTTTCCAAAATGGTTTCAGTGGTTCATCATGTCGTAACGGTGAACGGCACTTCTGCAGTCGCTATATCTGCTGTAACCGCACGATGCTAGTTTGCCGGATCTGTAGTTCGAATGAGGCATAAGAAACTACAAATTTGACTTGCTTTACGGCAAGCGCTACAATAGCCGACAGGTGGAGCCTATATAAAAAATAGCCGTTTCTGATGTCACAATACATCATACTTTCATAAAATCATGCAACGTACTCTACCGTGTCTGTGGACATCGTTATTTCCAAACCCGGAGCTGGATAAACAGGAGCGAGCGACGGGAGGCTAAATGATTTACGACAGCGGTAATGGACAATTCCGCTTCCAACCTGTAGGGGGACCGAAGAGGAGAAGGTCCTCAGTGTTGCTTTCACTAGAACAGCACTGACTCACACTAAATGAAATGCAATTATATCCTAAAACGAGTCTAAATGTCCGGTTTTTCTTCTCAGGTTCTGTAAATGTCCTTGTTTTAAGGATAATTAGCTATATTTAATGAAGAGCGAGAGGAAGATTCAGAAACTGTTGTGTTGTGTGTTTGCGTTGATGAATGATGATGGTTGTGTGTTTCTGCATCAGTCTGCTGTGTGTTAATGAAGGTTTAATGTCACTCACAGCCTGAAGGAAACTCGGGAACTCGTTCGATCAGCATCGAATCAGAGCATCAGTTCATCAAGATTACAGACATTTAAAGCTTTAATTGAGGTTTAATTGTGGAAGAGCAGAATATGTGTTGATCCGGTTTCTGCAGCCAGCGGGACTCACGATGATCAACGTTCAATATCAGCATATGATCTGGATTATTCTGCAGGTGAGTGTGTGTGAGCGTGTGTGTGTGAGAGAGAGTGTGTGAGTCTCTTCTCTGATGACGAGGGCGGGGCAACCTGTCACTCACATGACATCCACCAATAGCAAACCACAACCATCCAATCAAGCCCCGCCCACATCTGTTCTGGTTCCTGAAGCGTTTCACTCTGATAAACGACACAATAGAGGAGAAGAGACCAGCGCTACTTCTCTTTCATGACAGCAGCAAAGTACACGTACCGTGGTGTTTCGCAGAGAGCATGTAAAGATCAGCATCTGATCATCACTGCTGTGAACGAGAAGGTTTGTGGGTATT
This sequence comes from Rutilus rutilus, assembly GCF_951802725.1. Lineage (NCBI taxonomy): Eukaryota > Metazoa > Chordata > Actinopteri > Cypriniformes > Leuciscidae > Rutilus > Rutilus rutilus. The sequence continues at coordinate 34,809,366 of NC_140226.1, forward strand.
TCTGATGTTTCTCCAGCTCTGCACTGCAGGTCACATGATGTTCATTCGTCACTGATGAATTATAAGACCAGGAAGAGTTGAAGAAGGCTCAGTCAGATTTCACTAATAACACATCATTCTTTGCCGATCTCTCAAGTCTCATCCACATCTTCACATGCTTTTCACACGAGAACAGAACTGATCTGAATAATGACTGGTTTCCGCTGAGCTGAATCTGAATTTGGTTTCATAATTGAATTGACTTCATTTTCCTGTTTATGACTTCGATGCTTTGAATCATCTGTGCTGTAGAAATATGTCTCGTACAGTATTACCATGATTTTTGATGGTGATTTGAGCACATAAGTACTTTATTTACACCTAAAAGCATCAGATGACCTCAGAAGTCACTTGCACAACTGTTAGAGTATTTTATTCTGATTATTGAGTATTATATCCTTTTTTTTGGAAGCTTTGCATCATTTATTTCCAGTGCATGAACATCTGCTGAATATCTTCTTTTATGTTCCACAGAAGAAAGTCGAACGGCTTTGAACAACATCTGAGTGAGTAAATGACAGAATGTGTAATGTTTTATAATATTTGGATGAATTATTCCATTGTTGATCTCTCTAAATGCAACATTATTAATGTGCATCTTCACTTTTCATCAAAACTGAGCTTTAAATGTCAAGTCAGTTTTATTTCTACAGCGCTTTTACAGTACAGATTCATTCAAAGCAGATTCACAGCAGTTATCAGTCATCCAATCACAGCAGTGAGCAGTTATCATCCAATCACAGCAGTTATCAGTCATCCAATCACAGCAGTGAGCAGTTATCATCCAATCACAGCAGTGAGCAGTTATCATCCAATCACAGCAGTGAGCAGTTATCATCCAATCACAGCAGTTATCAGTCATCCAATCACAGCAGTGAGCAGTCATCCAATCACAGCAGTTATCAGTCATCCAATCACAGCAGTGAGCAGTTATCATCCAATCACAGCAGTGAGCAGTTATCATCCAATCACAGCAGTTATCAGTCATCCAATCACAGCAGTGAGCAGTCATCCAATCACAGCAGTTATCAGTCATCCAATCACAGCAGTGAGCAGTCATCCAATCACAGCAGTTATCAGTCATCTAATCACAGCAGTGAGCAGTTATCATCCAATCACAGCAGTTATCAGTCATCCAATCACAGCAGTGAGCAGTTATCATCCAATCACAGCAGTTATCAGTCATCTAATCACAGCAGTGAGCAGTTATCATCCAATCACAGCAGTTATCAGTCATCCAATCACAGCAGTGAGCAGTTATCATCCAATCACAAGTCACATGATGAGGTTTGAGGGATTTATTCAGTAAAAGTGTTTCCACTGCAGTTTATGTGCAGCTCTTATTATCGGATAAAGAAATTATCCGTCTCAACGGAGCGCGTACGTTTATGGGCATTTTTATAATTTATGTGCATGTTGGCATTTCCTTCCAGGGTTTTAATGCATATCCCAAAATTTGCATAAAAACCAGTGGGTGGAAACATGAATCATGTGCGATGCTTTCAGACGTTCACTTCTGTTCTTCCTCTGTTCTTCATCTTCCTCTGTTCTTCCTCTGTTCTTCCTCTTCATCTGTTCTTCCTCTGTTCTTCATCTTCCTCTGTTCTTCCTCTGTTCTTCCTCTTCCTCTGAGTTCATGTTGATCTGCAGGTTCAGTCTCTGTGAGATGATGATCTTCATCAGTGATCAGTGAATCCAGCGCTGAGGAAGAGGAGGAGTGTTGTGAAGAAGAGCTGAAGGTCTTGCTGGTGTTTTATTGTGATCGTCCCCCAGGCCCAGACACACCGAAGCTGAGCAACACCGCCGGCACACACACACACACACACACACACACACACACACACACGATAAACTCAGAGTGACAGGACATGTGCTTCTGACATTTCCTGTAGCTCTGTGTGTGTGTGTGTGTGTGTGTGTGTGTGTGTGTGTGTGTGTGTGTGTGTGTGTGTGTGTGTGTAACGGGCAGGTTTAGGGGTAGGCTTAGTGTAAGAGGATAAAATATACAGTTTGTACAGTAGAAAAATCATTATGTCTATGGAATGTCCCCATTTAATTAGCTAAGTAACCGCGTGTGTGTGTGTGTGTGTGTGTGTGTGTGTGTGTGTGTAGCAGATGGTGTTCAGTGCTGGACGTGTGACACGTCAGAGGAGCGTTTGGGATTCAGGTTCAGTTCTTCTGTAGCTCATAATCAGATGTGTTTGTTGAGGCTGAAACACACATCTGTTCTGTAGAAGCAGTTGCACAGAGTAAGTGTGTTAATCAGAGCTTAGAGTTCTGCCGTTTTCTAATCAACCAGAACAAGCAGTTTCAGCCAGTGTGGGGAGTTACACCGGACTCACATTAACCACACCCCCTCACTGATAAGCCCCGCCCCCTCACAACAAACCCCGCCCCCTGAACACATCAAGTCTGACCCAATTTCCGGATTTTTGTAAAATCGCATCACCCTGGTTCCTTCGACAAAAACACATTGCAAAAATGTATTCTTTTGTTCATCATGATAATCTTCACAATTGAACACAACTGTTCAAACGTATAGGCTATAAGCGAACTACATCACCACCACCATTAAACACAGAGTGTGTCTGTTCTCGAACAATGTTAGGAACACTATTCCAAAGTTTAGGTGCTAAATGGGAAAAGGATCAGGATAACAGAAAAGGACATTTTTAAGGCCGTCCTGTACGCAGTAGTGCTGTCTTTCCATGAAATGCGTTAAACCTCTAGTTTTGTTTCTTCCATCTACGCTTCATTTTTCTGGCTACTCTTGTGTGCTCCTTGTACAGTGCCATTGGACTATTCTCTAGGATCAAGATGCAGAAGGATTATAATAAACAGAATGATATCATGCGCTGGAGAGAACATTAATATAGTTATCATTTGTGTGAACAAGGTCAACAACTAACATTTTTCCTCATAGTTTTCGCTAACAGCTTCACATGAGCTTTTGTTTTTGGAAGGATTGAGAGCTGAAACCGTCATGACAGTGAAGTGGTAGTCTGCATCTGTTAAAGCTACAATATGTAATTTTTTTCACCGCTAGCGGTCGCTAACCTCTTACAATAACAAAGGCGTAGGTTGATGACGCATAAGTGGAGTTATGGAACTTGTCGTCATGCTGAAGGATCTAATAAGTTTATGGATGAGTGAATACACTGATGTGTTTAACATGACTGGTGTGAAGCAGGGCGCGAGTGCTAATGAGAGACAGATCTCAGCGCCACACACGAGTCCCGCGGATATAAAGGAATAAGGACATTTCATTCAACCGAACTAACTTACGCAAGTGCTGAATAATACTCACACTGGTCAGTTTATGAGACGAATGAAACGTGTGAGGGAACGCAGCCCTGTTCACTTGCTCTTCACTATCACACTAAACTGCATTTGAGTGTGTTAAAGTTATAATGTTATTCTGTGTGTGAGTTTGTCTGTATGAGACTAGCAGTGAGCGAGATCAACATTAGAATAACATACAGATCATATTCTAACATTTTATCATGTTGAGCTATATAACATTGATTAGTTTTATGTACATTTGCTCACCTCTACATTTGCACGTTCTGTCGAGTCGAAGTTAGCCGCGGACGCTAGCTCTCGGCATCTCGAAAACGCCACGCCGATATTGATCCTCGTTTTAGTTCTCCTTTTGTCCCAAAGTCTGCTTGCCATGATCCATAATGTTTGAACAAAACAACATCAGCGTGAGCGCGCCGCTAGACGTAACGCAGTTGTCCACGTCTGTCGCCATGGTTACGACGGCAGTACGAGCGGACACCAGGGATAACGCGGATATTACGTCATTGACAGGCGACAAGCGAACAGGGACGAGTCATTATTTAAAACTGGAATTTCTCTAAAATTGAAAATCTTTGGGAGTTTTTGGGATATTGTAAGTACGCAACTGCCGGTAATATATCACTGTGCAAGTGATTTTGGGATATCTTATTACAAAAATCGTACATTTTGCAGCTTTAAACAAGAGTTGCTACGGCACACTATTCACTCCATTAACGAGCGTGACTCATGGACGTGTAAAGGCCTGTTTAGCATTCACCTCGCGCGCAGTAATATGTCACGCATGTTTTCAGGCTAAAGCCGCCCAGCGTGTCGTGTGTTAAATGTCTCCATCGTCTCTGAGATCTTAAAATAAACGGCAGCGTCTCTGAATGCCACTGGAATCGTCCCGCTGGGATCAGCAGACCCTCGGGATTTGCCGGATCAACAGGAGCAACAGGAGCATATGGATAACCCTCCAGAAACACAATCACTGCGGCTGTAAGAAAGCATCCATTCATTATCATCATTTTCAGATTAAGGTCCAGACAGCTTGTGCTTTTTCTTCAAATGTTTATTAAATGTAACAAAAAAATATATATATATATATAATACTAAAAATTATTATTATTATTGTAGTATAATAAAAAATTATAATACATTTATATAATAATATATACTTTTTATTTTAATTATAATTATTATTACTATTGTGTTATGATAAAAATACTTTTATATAGTCATAATAATTCTTAATAGTATTTAAGTTTTTTATCATAATATATATATTTTTATTTTATTATTATTATTATTATAATGTAATAATAGACAATTATAATACATGTATATAATAATAATATATTTTAATAATTATAACATTAATTTTTATTATTGTATTGTAATAATAAAACTATAATAGATAATATTAATGTAATAAGGGTAATGTCATATTATAATTGTTATTGTAGCATAACAAAAATATAATTCATATATTAATAATATATTATTTTTTATTTTAATACTAATAACTATAATTATTGCAGCTATTATTATTAAAAAATAATTCTATATATTAATAAAAAATAATAAAAAATATTTCAAGCTAATTATATTTATTATTATTATTATTATAGTATAATAATAGTAAATAATATTACTACTACTAGTACTATTAATAATATATTACAATTATTATTGTTATTATGGATACAAATATATATTTTTTCATATTTTGTTCTTCAGATCATGTTCATTCCCCGAGCACTGCGAGCTGTTTAAAACACACACACCATCCTGATAATTAGACATTCTCACATTTAAACACACACACACACACACACACAACGGTTAGTGTCCTTTAGTGCGGATGTACATCAGCCGTGTGAATGTGTGAATGTCTTGACATTTAGCAGCGCATGAAGTCAATGACTCCATTAGATTTATATTTGTTCAACATGCTCCGTGTTAATAATGCATGACCTGGAAAGGGCACAGAAAGATTTCCTCTCCGAGCTCTTCCTTTATCAGCTCGTCCTCCTGCTGTCACTCGACTCCTTCCAGAAACCAGAAACACTGAAGATCTGATCGTCTGAGAGACACGAGGAGATCAACAGATCTACACACACTCACCAGCTTAAAGGATAGTTCACACAAAAATGAACATTATCCCCTGATTTACTCTCCCTCAAGCCATCCTAGGTGTGTATGACTTTCTTCTCTCAGACAAACACAGTCAGAGTTATATTAATAACTAATAATACCCTGGCTCTTCCCAGCTTTATAATGGCATTAGTGTCCGAGTTTTTGAAGCTCCAAAAAGAGCATCCATCCATCATCAAAGTAATCCATACGGGGTAATAAAGGCCTTCTACAGTGAAACCATGAGTTTGTGTCAGAAAAATATCCATATTTATAACTTTATAATCACGCGTCCGACAGAATGTTGACCTCTGACCCCAACACTTTACAATAAGGTTCATTAGTAAACATTAGCTAATGTATTAACTAGCATGACCTAACGATGAGCAATACATTTATTACAGTATTTATTCATCTTTGTTAATGTTAGTTCACAGTGCATTAACTAATGTTAACTAATACAACCTTTGATTTTAATAACGTATTAGTAAATGTTGAAATTAATATTAACTAAGATTAATAAATGCTGGTCACTCTTGTGTACGCATGTCATACGCGGGGTCAGAGGTCACTCTTGTGAACACATGTTATACGCGGGGTCAGAGGTCACTCTTGTGAACACATGTTATACGCGGGGTCAGAGGTCGCTCTTGTGAACACATGTTATACGCGGGGTCAGAGGTCACTCTTGTGAACGCATGTCATACGCGGGGTCAGAGGTCACTCTTGTGAACACATGTCATACGCGGGGTCAGAGGTCACTCTTGTGTACGCATGTCATACGCGGGGTCAGAGGTCACTCTTGTGTACGCATGTCATACGCGGGGTCAGAGGTCACTCTTGTGTACGCATGTTATACGCGGGGTCAGAGGTCACTCTTGAGAAACGCATGTCATACGCGGAGTCAGAGGTCACTCTTGTGAACACGTCATACGCAGGGTCAGAGGTCACTCTTGTGAACGCATTTCATACGCAGGGTCAGAGGTCACTCTTGTGAACGCATGTCATACGCGGGGTCAGAGGTCACTCTTGTGAACACATGTTATACGCGGGGTCAGAGGTCACTCTTGTGAACGCATGTCATACGCGGGGTCAGAGGTCACTCTTGTGAACGCATGTCATACGCGGGGTCAGAGGTCACTCTTGTGAACGCATGTCATACGCGGGGTCAGAGGTCACTCTTGTGAACACATGTCATACGCGGGGTCAGAGGTCACTCTTGTGAACGCATGTCATACACGGGGTCAGAGGTCACTCTTGAGAAACGCATGTCATACGCGGGGTCAGAGGTCACTCTTGAGAAACGCATGTCATACGCGGGGTCAGAGGTCACTCTTGAGAAACGCATGTCATACGCGGAGTCAGAGGTCACTCTTGTGAACACGTCATACGCAGGGTCAGAGGTCACTCTTGAGAAACGCATGTCATACGCGGAGTCAGAGGTCACTCTTGTGAACACGTCATACGCAGGGTCAGAGGTCACTCTTGTGAACGCATTTCATACGCAGGGTCAGAGGTCACTCTTGTGAACGCATGTCATACGCGGGGTCAGAGGTCACTCTTGTGAACGCATTTCATACGCAGGGTCAGAGGTCACTCTTGTGAACGCATGTCATACGCAGGGTCAGAGGTCACTCTTGTGAACACGTCATACGCGGGGTCAGAGGTCACTCTTGTGAACGCATTTCATACGCAGGGTCAGAGGTCACTCTTGTGAACGCATGTCATACACAGGGTCAGAGGTCACTCTTGTGAACACGTCATACGCAGGGTCAGAGGTCACTCTTGTGAACACGTCATACGCGGGGTCAGAGGTCACTCTTGTGAACACGTCATACGCGGGGTCAGAGGTCACTCTTGTGAACACGTCATACGCAGGGTCAGAGGTCACTCTTGTGAACACGTCATACGCAGGGTCAGAGGTCACTCTTGTGAACACGTCATACGCAGGGTCAGAGGTCACTCTTGTGAACACGTCATACGCGGGGTCAGAGGTCACTCTTGTGAACACGTCATACGCAGGGTCAGAGGTCACTCTTGTGAACACGTCATACGCGGGGTCAGAGGTCACTCTTGTGAACACATGTATGGCCATTGCCGGAAGCCAGCATTCATAATAATTTCATCTGTAGTAATTTTATTTTAATTTATGATATTTGTACTTGAAAACAAGACAGAAATACCGAGGAGGAAAATCACTTTAAAAGCTAAAAGCGAAAGTGCAGCAGCAACATTAGTGATTCAAAGCCTCATAAAGAGCAGAATGCAGTTCCAGTGAACGCACACATGTTTATTTTATGAGGTCAAAAATAAGGCTAGCATCACATTAACCATTCAGACTGTACTTTCCAGTCTGCAAATATCATTATTCAGTGATGTGGAAATACGTGTCACGAGTCTATAGTAGAAGTGGGTCAAACGGTTTGTTCAGGTCAAGTCATGAACACAGTTTCTGTAACTGGATGTTGACGTATTGAATGTGATATTCTGGATGATTTAACCTGTTCTCAATTCAATTCAATTCACGTTTATTAGTATAGCGCTTTTCACAATTCATTTCAAAGCAGCTTTACAGAAAGTGCATGAGTCCATATTACAGTTTAGTATGGAAGTTTTTTCCTAACATAATTAAAATTAAAATGCTTAAAAAGATCAAATGATAAATCAAATGGTCAAAATATGAAATAATAAATCAAATGCAATTTCATTTCCTCATTCGGATTTGATTTTTAATTTTCATTATCAACCCAGTAACCTGTCATAATTAAATCTATAAGTCAATGCTCATCATAAATCAAATGCTCAAATTATAAATCAAATGATCAAACGGAACCCGGAAATGATAAATCAGAGAGTTTGATTTATTATTTTATATTTTGACCATTTGATTTATAATTTGAACAGTTGTTTTGAGACTTCGATTTATGATTTGATCTTTTTAAGCATTTTAATTTTAAATTTTAAAAACTTCCATACATTAACATTCAGTTTACAGTGATCTGTTATCAGAGGAAACATGCATTTCAGAAATGTACATATACAAAATCACAGTTAGCTAAAAAGGTATTAATTAAAAAAAAAAAGTAATTTAATGAGCTCATTGAAGTAATGAATACTTGTTTGTTAACAAATGATTCTTACATTAATTAAATATAGCATTGCTGCATGAATGCCTGGATCTGTTTACCAGTGTTTAACTAGTGTAAGATGATGCTGATGTAGTGTAGTAAGACATCTTGAGGACACAGTCATGGACGCCTCAGGCCGTTTCATCTCTCGCTCTCCTCGTGTCCGTGTGCTTCTCTTCATCACACGTGTCATTTCTCTCCAGGCTGGATCAAGGTTAGCTTCAGTGGGCAGAGGTTTTCCCAGATGAGTTCATCTTCCGCAGCTCTAGATCAGACAATAGCTGATGTGAGATCAGACGCTGGGCTTATTTTAGACACTGAGTCTCTGGAGGGTTTCGGCGGCTCCACAGCACTATTAATTATTCGCAGGCTCTGCGCTTTCCGCGATAGTGTTGACTGGGTTATCTTCAGGTCACTTCACTAGTATTTGTGGGTGGCGATAAGGTTTGTTTGTAAGGTTTCATTTCGACCAATTTCTCAGAAAACAAGTATTAATATCTTAATATTATACTTCTCCAGTAAATGCATCATGATTTAAGAATGTTTAGATTTTGCTTCTCCAGTAAATGCATCATGATTTAAGAATGTTTAGATATTTGTGCTGGAAAACGAGACCGAAATACTGAGGAAGAACATCATTTTTTTGCAGTGTGATGTTGACCGGACAGACACACATAATACATGAAACCCAGCCGTTCACGTTCGTTGATCGATTCACTGCAGACTCGTCTCTCTTTCAGACGACACAAACCAACCGTCTCGAGTTCAGATCAATACGACAGAGGACCAAGACTTTATTTTAAGATCAATCTCTCTTCTGAGGTTGAATTGTGCATCTGTACATTTGGTTGAGCTCGGTTAGGTTTCGTGTTCAGGCTTAAATGTGTCACCAAACTAGGGTAATGATCCAAGATGGCACCGGTGTCTATGGCATGCCGTCTGTTTATTTTTTGTCATTAAGTCAAAATGTCGCTCAACATCGTCTCTACGCTGTTAATGTACGACTGCCAGATGCTGCTTAATATATCAGTCTTTTTTCAGAACTCACCCCTTTTAATTATAATTTTTTAATTCCCCCCATCTGTAGGCACGTTTGTCCTATTTTTTAGATCCTTGGTTTTGAGGCGTATGTTGTTGAACAGATTAAAAGTAAAATGCAATGTCCATACCTTTATCCAGTTATTGTCCGTTTCTTTCAAGATTAAACAAAAACAAAAATAAAGAAAGAAAAGAATTGTCCATTAAATGCACCTTATCAAAAAAGTTAGTTTGACCTTCTTCGCGCACCCTTCTGTGTCGATTTGACAACATAAAATACAGTATGTGGCCTCTAGTGGTGTGAAAGAAAATGACAAGAACCGATTAATGGCTCCTACACCATCTTTCCGGCCGGGCTGGAGGACTGGCATCTGCTTTTAAAAACAGTTTCTGCAGTCGGACATTAGAAACGGATGAATACCAGTACAACTTTTCTCACTGGACCAGACAAACTTGTAGCAGTAGTGCCTCAGGGCTCAGTGCTGGGACCGCTTCTCTTCTCCATCTACATGTCATCACTAGGTTCAATCATTCAGATACATGGGTTTTCCCATCACTGTTATCATCTAGCTACTGGAGTGCCTCAGGGCTCAGTGCTGGGACCGCTTCTTTTCTCCATCTACATGTCATCACTAGGATCTGTCATTCAGAAACATTTTTTTTATTTCTTTTTTATCACTGCTATGCTAATGACACACAACTCTATCTCTCAGTCCAGCCTCAGACTTTTCTTGCTGGATGAAATGCCATCAACTTTAACTCAACCTTGTAAAGACAGAACTGCTCGTGGTTTCGACCAACCCAACACTTCATCACAATTTCTCCATTCAGCTGTAGGTTCATCATCTATAAGTCCATCCAGGACAGCCAGGAACCTCTGAGTTGTGATTGATGATCAGTTTAACTTCACAGTCCTGCAGATTTGCTTTATACAACATTAGGAAGATCAGGCCCTTCCTATAGGAGCTACACAACTCCTGGCCCAAGCTCTTGTTCTCTCCAGACTGGACTCTTGTAATGCTCTCTCCTTCCAGCATCAGTCAAACCTCTGCAACTGATCCAGAAGCTGCAGCAAGAGTGTGTTTATCGAGCCGAAGAGACACACATCACTCCTCTCCTCATAAACCTGCACTTGACCCAATAATACTAACACTTTCTATTCTATTCTGTTCTATTCTATTCTATTCTATTCTATTCTATTCTATTCTATTCTATTCTTTTCTATTCTATATTCTATTCTGTTCTATTCTGTTCTGTTCTATATTCTATTCTGTTCTATTCTATTCTATTCTGTTCTATATTCTATTCTGTTCTATTCTGTTCTGTTCTATATTCTATTGTTCTATTCTGTTCTATATTCTATTCTGTTCTATTCTATTCTGTTCTATATTCTATTGTTCTATTCTGTTCTATATTCTATTCTGTTCTATTCTATTCTGTTCTATATTCTATTCTGTTCTATTCTATTCTATTCTGTTCTATATTCTATTCTGTTCTATTCTGTTCTATATTCTATTCTGTTCTATTCTGTTCTGTTCTATATTCTATTCTGTTCTGTTCTATATTCTATTCTGTTCTATTCTATTCTATTCTGTTCTATATTCTATTCTGTTCTATATTCTATTCTGTTCTATTCTATCCTGTTCTATATTCTGTTCTGTTCTATATTCTATTCTGTTCTATTCTATTCTGTTCTATTCTATTCTATCCTGTTCTATATTCTGTTCTGTTCTATATTCTATTCTATTCTGTTCTATTCTATTCTGTTCTATATTCTATTCTGTTCTATTCTATCCTGTTCTATATTCTGTTCTGTTCTATATTCTATTCTATTCTGTTCTATTCTGTTCTGTTCTGTTCTATTCTATTCTATTCTATTCTATTCTATTCTATCCTGTTCTGTTCTATATTCTGTTCTGTTCTATATTCTGTTCTATTCTATTCTATTCTATTCTATTCTATTCTGTTCTGTTCTATTCATTTTAAAACCCGTGTACTGTGAGACTGACTGAGACTCGTCTCACATCACTCACATATTGCTGCTCTTTTGTTGGTTGAACTGCTTCTTTTGTTCTCTTCATTTGTAAGTCGCTCTGGACAAAAGCATCTGCAAAATGCTTAAATATAAAAGTAAAGATGTAAGTTAACTGCTATAACCTGGCTTATAAAAAATGAATTATGAGGATATGAGACTCAAAGCTCTGACTCAGCCTCCACAAAGACAAAAACAGTGGCTGAGCAAAAGTGATCGATAATCCGAAAAAAGACTGTGTTACGAAGGGAAAGAGAAAAAGGTCAGCGAGAGAGAGAGAGAGAGAGAGAGAAACAGATGATGATCAGCAGGAGATTGATAATGTTCCTGCTGTATTATTATGCTTTTATCATCTCCATCCTGAGGTGATATGATTGATCAATAACACGCTTTGCTTTGATTTGGTCTGATCTGATAAACGCTGACCTGTGCGATGCGTTGGCTTATTTTCAGATATCATTCACAGCACATTGAACCCTAATAAAGCGTCGAAGCTGTCAGTCTACTCTAATGGCTTCATCAGAATTACGGACAGTGCTTGTTTCCAGAGCATCTGTGTGTCCGTGTGTTCAGAACCAAAGCAGATTAAACTATAAGCCGAAGGCCATGGATTGAGAGGAATCAGAGACAGAATGAGGTCGAGAAACGAACGTCGAGATACAAGATACGGGCAGAATCACGCAGCAGACACTAGACGGCTCATTCGACCTGATCTGACACTTAAAACCCCCTGATGATTCACTCATATTAAATCACACGCTGACAGGAGACGTGAGCAGTAAAGCTACGCTCAGGTGCCTCATATAAACCAAAGATTGCCTCTATTATGGTCAAGTCATGAAAATGTGCTTTATTACAGGGATAGTTCACACAAAAATAAAATTAGCCCATTACTCTCCCTCAATTCATCCTAGGTGTATATGACATTCTTCTTTCACACAAATACAATCGGAGTTATATTAAAAAATGTCGTGGCTCTTCCAAGCTTTATAATGCTTTATAATGGCACTGAATGGAGGACGAGATTTTGAAGCCCCAAAAAAGAGCGTCCATCCATCATAAAAGTAATCCATACGACTCCTGGGGTTAATAAAGGCCTTCTGAAGCGATGCGTTTGTGTAATTAAGATATCCATTTTAAAACTTTAAAAAGTGAAAATGAACATACGGATTCGACTTAAGTCTAGGCGCAACTTATGTGAGTAATGCGACGACCTGCTGATATTTACGCGACGGCTGAGTTTCATTGTTGGGTGAACTATCCTTTTAAAGGAATCGTTCACTGAAAAATGAACATTCTGTCATCATTTATGATAAAAACGTTCTTAGAACAGTTTTGTTTCAAGCATGCTGAGGTTTATTCAAGCAGTGTGATGAATATTTAATCATTAGTGTGTGTCCTGCTGAGGTTGAAGCTCATTCAGACGTCCAGACACTCAATCCAGCGTCTTACAACTACTCATGATATTTGATCCTTGGTTTTTGGTTCTTGGTTTTTTAGTGGTATTGTGACACCTGGAAATCCAGGGCATGCGTTATCTCAGCGATCAGGAACTCAATCCGCTGGCCGTCTGTTAGAAGGGCAGATGGGACACATTTCAGCCGCTCTGCTGACGCTTCAGTCAAACACACTTCAGCACTGGATCATCTGACGCTTCAGTCACACACTGGATCATCTGAAACCGGACATCCAGCAGCATCAGCAACTAACTGAGACATGATGTGAAAACATTACTCAGAAAGACATGGAAAAAATGCTGGGAGTTTGGTTCTGTTGTCACTCATGAGTATAGGAATAATTCGGCTGCAGGATTGAGTGTGTGTGTGTGTGTGTGTGAGTATTAACGATCTTGTCAGGACTTGCCAGTGTCAGTTGTGTGTAATGAGATCTCTAATTACTATTCAAGTACAGAAATGAGTGTGAAAATGATAATGACGAAGTTTAGTGGCTCTAATGTCTCATGAGTTCATCTACATGTACAAAATGAGTCAAATAACACCAATGTAAAAATGATCAACTGAAATAATTGCCCACAAACAAATGTTTTGGCTCAAAAAAAAAATATTATGGCAACTGGTAGTGAAATTGTGTTCAACCAACAAACTATAGTGAGTTAAATGAGCTTAATTTGTTGCAAAATTTGTCTTAATTATAAAAATTAAGTTGTTCCAACTACTGAGTTGTGGCCGTTGAACCAATTGATCTTATGAATAGCTTATCAATGTTTTTCCCTCCACTCAAAAATGGGCATTTACAACACGGTATAATAAATGATCTGTGGGGTATTTTGAGCTGAAACTTCACAGACACATTCTGGGGACTCCTGATATTACATCTTGTAAAAAGGGTTATAATAGGTCCCCTTTAATATTAGAAATATTATAGACCTTTTATGCCCCTTTTTACAAGATGTAATATAAGTCTCAGGAGTCCCCAGAATGTCAGACAGGTCTTTCCCTTCACTAAAACACAAATAAAATATTGACACTTAATTTCATATTCAAATTTATTCTCCTGATCCAGTCCTGTGCAAAGCGTGCTGGGAACTAGACATCCATGGCCCGATTTTCAAAGATATCAAGAGAATTTCATTCAAATTAAGTTAAAAATCAATGAATAGTTTAAATTACACACAATATTAAGTTGATGCAGTAATCAATATTATTATGTCAACAGAACTCATCAAAATAATGTTTGCGCAATGTTTAATAGAATCAAAACATCTGAATTGTAACTTAAATTATAATGCCTTTATTAATGCCAAAAACAACTCACATGAAATTGTACAAAAGTAGAACAAATTGTACAGTATAGAACAAAATAATAATAATAACAATAAAATAAGGAAAAAGCATGAAAAAGGTTAAACATTAACATTTTTTTTTTTTTTTTTTTTTTTTCTATGCCCATCATAGATATAAAGCTGAATCTGAGAGTGAGTGGCAACAGATGCTGAATCTCTCCTGCCATGAGGGAGTAAATGAGCACAGAAGTGAATCATTCCTTGTATTAGTTCTTGTATTGTTGCGTTGTGTGTTTATGAGTGAATCTGTTTGTCTCTTATCTGCACACACACAGCGTGAGGAAGAGAATGAGCCGATGACACGGCCTTGATGAAGCTCAAACACATGCGGCCTTTATCTCAGCACACGTCTGCAGCTCAGGACAAAAGCTCAAGCTCAACACGGTATGGCAAGCCGATTTACCTTAAAATGTTACCAGTGTTACTTGTCGTAATTGCATTTTTACTAGTAAGAATCCCAATTAGAGAGCTCTCCAAATGAATTTTACTAGTAAGAATCCCAATTAGAGAGCCCTCCAAATAAATTTTACTAGTAAGAATCCCAATTAGAGAGCTCTCCAAATAAATTTTACTAGTGAGAATCCCAATTAGAGAGCCCTCCAAATGAATTTTTACTAGTAAGAATCCCAATTAAATAGCTCTCCAAATGAATTTTTACTAGTGAGAATCCCAATTAGAGAGCTCTCCAAATGAATTTTTACTAGTGAGAATCCCAATTAGAGAGCTCTCCAAATAAATTTTACTAGTGAGAATCCCAATTAGAGAGCCCTCCAAATGAATTTTTACTAGTGAGAATCCCAATTAAATAGCTCTCCAAATGAATTTTTACTAGTAAGAATCCCAATTAAATAGCTCTCCAAATGAATTTTTACTAGTGAGAATCCCAATTAGAGAGCTCTCCAAATGAATTTTTACTAGTGAGAATCCCAATTAAATAGCTCTCCAAATGAATTTTTACTAGTGAGAATCCCAATTAGAGAGCTCTCCAAATGAATTTTTACTAGTAAGAATCCCAATTAAATAGCTCTCCAAATGAATTTTTACTAGTGAGAATCCCAATTAGAGAGCTCTCCAAATGAATTTTTACTAGTGAGAATCCCAATTAGAGAGCTCTCCAAATGAATTTTTACTAGTAAGAATCCCAATTAAATAGCTCTCCAAATGAATTTTTACTAGTAAGAATCCCAATTAGAGAGCTCTCCAAATGAATTTTTACTAGTGAGAATCCCAATTAGAGAGCTCTCCAAATGAATTTTTACTAGTAAGAATCCCAATTAAATAGCTCTCCAAATGAATTTTTACTAGTAAGAATCCCAATTAAATAGCTCTCTAATTCAATTAGAAAGCTCTGCAATTATACATACCCGTAATGTTTTTTACTAGTAAGAATCCCAATTAGAGAGCCCTCCAAATGAATTTTTACTAGTAAGAATCCCAATTAGAGAGCCCTCCAAATGAATTTTTACTAGTAAGAATTAGAGAGCTCTCCAAATGAATTTTTACTAGTACACTGTAAAAAATGAATCATGAGTCTTGTAATTTTCATAAAAAAAATTGAGGTGATCATTAAAAATATTATGTTTATTTTATTAAGAAAATTGTGGTTAGGGTTTTATTGAAAATATTGAGAAAATTTCACTAATAACACCAAGAGATGCATTTTCCTATTTTTTTTAAGGAAACATACACAATTTTAAGGCTTGAATTGAGGAACTGATAAACCTCATAAAATTAAGGAAAAGGGGCTACCTATTTATTTTAAGAAAATTAGCTCATTTATGCGGTTTTATTTAGACACACCATTGTTTGTTCCCAGCATGCTTTGCACATGGCTGGAAATGGAGAGTAAATCTTGAAATTAAGTGTTATTTCATGTGTTTTTGAGTAAAGGGAAACATCTGTTAATGTTTAATGTTCAGGTATGTTTGACATTTGAAAGAGTTTCTATTATGTTAAAGTTTTGATCGTTACCATTGTGCAGAAGAGTAGGGCTTATGGTTAGGTTGTGAATAACTGCATTTATTTAATATTATGAAGCATATTGTTATATACATGTAGCAATAACGCTGCTAATGATAGTGCAGTAATTGATTCTGTGCTGTTCTAGCAGTATATGGTCTTTTTATAAAACAATATATCTCAAAGTTAAATATAAACTGGACATATCCATTCACTTAACTTCACACAATTTTGAGAATAAAAAATACTTCAAATAAAAAAGCACATTTCACTAAAAAATTGTGTGTCATAGACTAAATAAATTAGGGCGTTTTACATGATTTATTCAGGTAGATTCCATGAATGAAATCAAGCTTTAACTACTCAAAAATATTATGTGTAATATTGTTACCATAATTTTTTTAAGTAAATAGCAGTAACATTTTTTACAGTGTAAGAATCCCAATTAGAGAGCTCTCCAAATGAATTTTTACTAGTAAGAATCCCAATTAGAGAGCTCTCCAAATGAATTTTTACTAGTAAGAATCCCAATTAAATAGCTCTCCAAATGAATTTTTACTAGTAAGAATCCCAATTAGAGAGCTCTCCAAATGAATTTTTACTAGTAAGAATCCCAATTAAATAGCTCTCTAATTCAATTAGAGAGCTCTGCAATTATACATACCCGTAATGTTTTTTACTAGTAAGAATCCCAATTAGAGAGCTCTCCAAATGAATTTTTACTAGTAAGAATCCCAATTAAATAGCTCTCCAAATGAATTTTTACTAGTAAGAATCCCAATTAGAGAGCCCTCCAAATGAATTTTTACTAGTAAGAATCCCAATTAAATAGCTCTCCAAATGAATTTTTACTAGTAAGAATCCCAATTAAATAGCTCTCCAAATGAATTTTTACTAGTAAGAATCCCAATTAAATAGCTCTCCAAATGAATTTTTACTAGTAAGAATCCCAATTAAATAGCTCTCCAAATGAATTTTTACTAGTAAGAATCCCAATTAAATAGCTCTCCAAATGAATTTTTACTAGTAAGAATCCCAATTAGAGAGCCCTCCAAATGAATTTTTACTAGTAAGAATCCCAATTAAATAGCTCTCTAATTCAATTAGAGAGCTCTGCAATTATACATACCCGTAATGTTTTTTACTAGTAAGAATCCCAATTAGAGAGCTCTCCAAATGAATTTTTACTAGTAAGAATCCCAATTAAATAGCTCTCCAAATGAATTTTTACTAGTAAGAATCCCAATTAAATAGCTCTCCAAATTAATTTTTACTAGTAAGAATCCCAATTAAATAGCTCTCCAAATGAATTTTTACTAGTAAGAATCCCAATTAGAGAGCTCTCCAAATGAATTTTTACTAGTAAGAATCCCAATTAAATAGCTCTCTAATTCAATTAGAGAGCTCTGCAATTATACATACCCGTAATGTTTTTTACTAGTAAGAATCCCAATTAAATAGCTCTCCAAATGTATTTTTACTAGTAAGAATCCCAATTAAATAGCTCTCCAAATGAATTTTTACTAGTAAGAATCCCAATTAGAGAGCCCTCCAAATGAATTTTTACTAGTAAGAATCCCAATTAAATAGCTCTCCAAATGAATTTTTACTAGTAAGAATCCCAATTAAATAGCTCTCCAAATGAATTTTTACTAGTAAGAATCCCAATTAGAGAGCTCTCCAAATGAATTTTTACTAGTAAGAATCCCAATTAAATAGCTCTCCAAATTAATTTTTACTAGTAAGAATCCCAATTAGAGAGCCCTCCAAATGAATTTTTACTAGAGAGCCCTCCAAATGAATTTTTACTAGAGAGCCCTCCAAATGAATTTTTACTAGTAAGAATCCCAATTAGAGAGCCCTCCAAATGAATTTTTACTAGAGAGCCCTCCAAATGAATTTTTACTAGAGAGCCCTCCAAATGAATTTTTACTAGTAAGAATCCCAATTAAATAGCTCTCTAATTCAATTAGAAAGCTCTGCAATTATACATACCCGTAATGTTTTTTACTAGTAAAATTTCAATTGTAGAACTCTGTAATTAAAAATGAATGGAAGTCAATTGAGACATATGACTATTAAAAAAGCATTTGTAGAGCTCTCTAATTGTACTTTTTACTAGTAAAAATGCAATTATGATATATAACGCTGAGAACATTTTAAGCTAAAACAGCTTGCCATAGGGCAATTAACCAGCTAGTTATGAGCAACCGCTCGCCCTCTCGCTGCTCCTGTTTCTCTCACAGCTTCTCTTTTCTTGCTTCTTGACTTTCTCCAGTCTTCACATGACTTTATCAGCGTTCAGTCATCTGTGGTTACTCTCTCTCTCTCTCTCTCTCTCTCTCTCTCTCTCAGTGTGAGCGTCAGCTGCGTGTGTGTCGGTCAGTGAGGAGTCACAGCTCTCTCTGTCTCTCTCTCTCTCTCTCTCTCATCACTTCTGCTGCTGCTCTCAGGATTCTTCGTCTTCATTCTCTCTCTTCATCACTTCTGTGTGCATGTGAAGCGCTGGAGTAACTCGGTCTCACTGTGTTTGTGACATGTGTGCAGGATTCACTGCATGTTTGGATGGAACATTTCGCTCACGGTGGATTTATAAGCGCTGGAGGAGTAAAACTGGAGTCGTTTACCATGTTTACCGCAGGACTTCAGTCCCAGTGTCTTCATGAAGCCGCTGCTGGGACGTGTGGTTTCTGTAAGTACAGCTTCAGTCTCGGTCAATCATGTAGTTGTCACACTTTTCCCTCTAGTGAATATTTGTGCAGAAACGCTAATCTGGACTCCATCATTATTGCAAGCGTTATTGGAACGTTCTGGCAAGGTTCTCTCAAAGTTCTTCCAGTAACGTTTATAGAACATTTGTTCAAAGTTATCTTTAAATAATGTTTTTATGCTAATGTTTTGAGAACATTATTAAAAAACAGAAAACATGGAACGAATTCTATTAAAGTTACTGGAAGAACATTTGAAAACAATGTAATTTTTTTATAATGTAAAGAATCTTGCCAGAACGTTCCCTGTTCACTGTAAACGCAGCTGAACCATTCAGATCTTCATTATACATCGAGTCCTGTTGTAACTGTGTGATTTTAGATATTTCGTTCATTCGTTTATTAAATTACTTATATAGCACCTTACAGGCTACCACAGTAGTTCCAAAGTGCTGTACATTGCAATCAAAAGCAAAAGAACAACACAAAACATAAAAACATCCATGTACTAATGTACTAAAATGCCAAAGAGTACGATTTTAGATATTTTATAAAAGAGAGACCGAAGCATTGGATGGCGTTTTGAGAACTTCAGTGACTGTGTGTTTGTTCACACAGAATCACCATAAAGCATAAGTGAAGCAGGCGTCAGTCTGGGTCTGTTGAACAGGATTGTGATCCTGAATTTCATTCACACTACAAATGCTTTAACATTCATCGTGTAGAGCAGAAGCAGTGCTGACATCTGATAGAGGTCACTGTTTCTATCCGTCTCTCATCAGAACTAATCACACATGAACACGACACAGATTAGAGGCGGTCAGCCATGATTTTAACGAGTCCTGCAGAGAACTAAAATGAGCCAAAACGCTGGGGAAATGCAAGCGTTCTGACCCGAGACGCTGCAAAACACAGTCAAATCAGACATATTGACTAATGCACTGAAAAAAAAAAAAAGGATGTTATTCCTCAGTATTCCGGTCTTGTTTTCCAGCACAAATATCGAAACATTCTTAAATCAAGATACATTAACTGGAGAAGCAACGTGACTTGAGAAACGAAGAGAAATTGATCAAAATGAAGTGAGTTTTTGCTTAAAACAAGAACAAGAGTCTGCCAATGGTGTCAGAAAAATAAACTTAATTTAAAGCAGAAACTCACCTCATTTTGATCAATTCCTCCGACAACAAGACTTAATATGTCATTTTGCAGGAATGTTTAGATGTATTTAAGAATGTTTATATATTTGTACTGTGTGACGGAACGGCTGCCTCACCCTTATTATCAGCAGCACCCCGTACATTAAAGAGATTGTTCACCCAAAAATGAAAATTCTGTCATTAATTACTCACCCTTATGTCGTTCCAAACCCGTAAGACTTTCGTTCATCTTCAGAACACAAATTAAGATCTTTTTGATGAAATCTGAGAGATTTCTGTCCCTTCATTGACAGCTACGCAACTACCACTTTGACGCTTCAAAAGTTAATTGATTAGATTGTAAAACTAATCCATATGAATTGAGCGGTTTAGTTCACATTTCTGAACAGATTTGATCGCTTTATATGATGAACAGATTTAATTTAGGCTTTTATTCACAACCTGCGTAACACGAGAATGAACCTCACTGGCTCTTGCTGAAGCTCAAACGTGATGCGTAACACGAGAATGAACCTCATTGGTTCTTGAGAAGCTCAAACGTGCTGCGTAACACGAGAATGAACCTCATTGGTTCTTGCTGAAGCTCAAACGTGCTGTGTAACACGAGAATGAACCTCATTGGCTCTTGCTGAAGCTCAAACGTGCTGTGTAACACGAGAATGAACCTCATTGGCTCTTGCTGAAGCTCAAACGTGCTGCGTAACACGAGAATGAACCTCATTGGCTCTTGCTGAAGCTCAAACGTGCTGTGTAACACGAGAATGAACCTCATTGGCTCTTGCAGAAGCTCAAACGTGCTGCGTAACACGAGAATGAACCTCATTGGCTCTTGCAGAAGCTCAAACGTGCTGCGTAACACGAGAATGAACCTCATTGGCTCTTGCTGAAGCGCAAACGTGCTGCGTAACACGAGAATGAACCTCATTGGCTCTTGCTGAAGCTCAAACGTGCTGCGTAACACGAGAATGAACCTCATTGGCTCTTGCAGAAGCTCAAACGTGCTGCGTAACACGAGAATGAACCTCATTGGCTCTTGCAGAAGCTCAAACGTGCTGCGTAACACGAGAATGAACCTCATTGGCTCTTGCAGAAGCTCAAACGTGCTGCGTAACACGAGAATGAACCTCATTGGTTCTTGCTGAAGCTCAAACGTGCTGCGTAACACGAGAATGAACCTCATTGGCTCTTGCAGAAGCTCAAACGTGCTGCGTAACACGAGAATGAACCTCATTGGTTCTTGCTGAAGCTCAAACGTGATGCGTAACACGAGAATGAACCTCATTGGTTCTTGCTGAAGCTCAAACGTGCTGCGTAACACGAGAATGAACCTCATTGGTTCTTGCTGAAGCTCAAACGTGCTGCGTAACACGAGAATGAACCTCATTGGTTCTTGCTGAAGCTCAAACGTGCTGCGTAACACGAGAATGAACCTCATTGGTTCTTGCTGAAGCTCAAACGTGATGCGTAACACGAGAATGAACCTCATTGGTTCTTGCAGAAGCTCAAACGTGCTGCGTAACACGAGAATGAACCTCATTGGTTCTTGCAGAAGCTCAAACGTGCTGCGTAACACGAGAATGAACCTCATTGGCTATTGCTGAAGCTCAAACGTGCTGCGTAACACGAGAATGAACCTCATTGGTTCTTGCTGAAGCTCAAACGTGATGCGTAACACGAGAATGAACCTCATTGGTTCTTGAGAAGCTCAAACGTGCTGCGTAACACGAGAATGAACCTCATTGGCTCTTGCTGAAGCGCAAACGTGCTGCGTAACACGAGAATGAACCTCATTGGCTCTTGCTGAAGCTCAAACGTGCTGCGTAACACGAGAATGAACCTCATTGGCTCTTGCTGAAGCTCAAACGTGCTGCGTAACACGAGAATGAACCTCATTGGCTCTTGCTGAAGCTCAAACGTGATGCGTAACACGAGAATGAACCTCATTGGTTCTTGAGAAGCTCAAACGTGCTGCGTAACACGAGAATGAACCTCATTGGTTCTTGAGAAGCTCAAACGTGCTGCGTAACACGAGAATGAACCTCATTGGCTCTTGCTGAAGCTCAAACGTGCTGCGTAACACGAGAATGAACCTCATTGGCTCTTGCTGAAGCTCAAACGTGCTGCGTAACACGAGAATGAACCTCATTGGTTCTTGCAGAAGCTCAAACGTGCTGCGTAACACGAGAATGAACCTCATTGGCTCTTGCTGAAGCTCAAACGTGCTGCGTAACACGAGAATGAACCTCATTGGTTCTTGCAGAAGCTCAAACGTGCTGCGTAACACGAGAATGAACCTCATTGGTTCTTGAGAAGCTCAAACGTGCTGCGTAACACGAGAATGAACCTCATTGGTTCTTGAGAAGCTCAAACGTGCTGCGTAACACGAGAATGAACCTCATTGGCTCTTGAGAAGCTCAAACGTGCTGCGTAACACGAGAATGAACCTCATTGGCTCTTGCTGAAGCTCAAACGTGCTGCGTAACACGAGAATGAACCTCATTGGTTCTTGAGAAGCTCAAACGTGCTGCGTAACACGAGAATGAACCTCATTGGTTCTTGAGAAGCTCAAACGTGCTGCGTAACACGAGAATGAACCTCATTGGCTCTTGAGAAGCTCAAACGTGCTGCGTAACACGAGAATGAACCTCATTGGTTCTTGAGAAGCTCAAACGTGCTGCGTAACACGAGAATGAACCTCATTGGCTCTTGCTGAAGCTCAAACGTGCTGCGTAACACGAGAATGAACCTCATTGGTTCTTGAGAAGCTCAAACGTGCTGCGTAACACGAGAATGAACCTCATTGGTTCTTGAGAAGCTCAAACGTGCTGCGTAACACGAGAATGAACCTCATTGGCTCTTGCTGAAGCTCAAACGTGCTGCGTAACACGAGAATGAACTTCATTGGTTCTTGAGAAGCTCAAACGTGCTGCGTAACACGAGAATGAACCTCATTGGCTCTTGCTGAAGCTCAAACGTGATGCGTAACACGAGAATGAACCTCATTGGTTCTTGAGAAGCTCAAACGTGATGCGTAACACGAGAATGAACCTCATTGGCTCTTGCAGAAGCTCAAACGTGCTGCGTAACACGAGAATGAACTTCATTGGTTCTTGAGAAGCTCAAACGTGCTGCGTAACACGAGAATGAACCTCATTGGCTCTTGCTGAAGCTCAAACGTGATGCGTAACACGAGAATGAACCTCATTGGTTCTTGAGAAGCTCAAACGTGCTGCGTAACACGAGAATGAACCTCATTGGCTCTTGAGAAGCTCAAACGTGATGCGTAACACGAGAATGAACCTCATTGGCTCTTGCTGAAGCTCAAACGTGATGCGTAACACGAGAATGAACCTCATTGGTTCTTGCTGAAGCTCAAACGTGCTGCGTAACACGAGAATGAACCTCATTGGTTCTTGAGAAGCTCAAACGTGCTGCGTAACACGAGAATGAACCTCATTGGCTCTTGATGAAACTCAAACGTGCTGCGTAACACGAGAATGAACCTCATTGGTTCTTGAGAAGCTCAAACGTGCTGCGTAACACGAGAATGAACCTCATTGGTTCTTGAGAAGCTCAAACGTGCTGCGTAACACGAGAATGAACCTCATTGGCTCTTGCTGAAGCTCAAACGTGCTGCGTAACACGAGAATGAACCTCATTGGTTCTTGAGAAGCTCAAACGTGCTGCGTAACACGAGAATGAACCTCATTGGTTCTTGAGAAGCTCAAACGTGCTGCGTAACACGAGAATGAACCTCATTGGCTCTTGCTGAAGCTCAAACGTGCTGCGTAACACGAGAATGAACTTCATTGGTTCTTGAGAAGCTCAAACGTGCTGCGTAACACGAGAATGAACCTCATTGGCTCTTGCTGAAGCTCAAACGTGATGCGTAACACGAGAATGAACCTCATTGGTTCTTGAGAAGCTCAAACGTGATGCGTAACACGAGAATGAACCTCATTGGTTCTTGAGAAGCTCAAACGTGCTGCGTAACACGAGAATGAACCTCATTGGCTCTTGCTGAAGCTCAAACGTGATGCGTAACACGAGAATGAACCTCATTGGTTCTTGAGAAGCTCAAACGTGCTGCGTAACACGAGAATGAACCTCATTGGCTCTTGCAGAAGCTCAAACGTGCTGCGTAACACGAGAATGAACCTCATTGGCTCTTGCTGAAGCGCAAACGTGCTACGTAACACGAGAATGAACCTCATTGGCTCTTGCTGAAGCTCAAACGTGCTGCGTAACACGAGAATGAACCTCATTGGCTCTTGCAGAAGCTCAAACGTGCTGCGTAACACGAGAATGAACCTCATTGGCTCTTGCAGAAGCTCAAACGTGCTGCGTAACACGAGAATGAACCTCATTGGCTCTTGCAGAAGCTCAAACGTGCTGCGTAACACGAGAATGAACCTCATTGGTTCTTGCTGAAGCTCAAACGTGCTGCGTAACACGAGAATGAACCTCATTGGCTCTTGCAGAAGCTCAAACATGCTGCGTAACACGAGAATGAACCTCATTGGCTCTTGCAGAAGCTCAAACGTGCTGCGTAACACGAGAATGAACCTCATTGGTTCTTGCTGAAGCTCAAACGTGATGCGTAACACGAGAATGAACCTCATTGGTTCTTGCTGAAGCTCAAACGTGCTGCGTAACACGAGAATGAACCTCATTGGTTCTTGCTGAAGCTCAAACGTGCTGCGTAACACGAGAATGAACCTCATTGGTTCTTGCTGAAGCTCAAACGTGATGCGTAACACGAGAATGAACCTCATTGGTTCTTGCTGAAGCTCAAACGTGCTGCGTAACACGAGAATGAACCTCATTGGTTCTTGCAGAAGCTCAAACGTGCTGCGTAACACGAGAATGAACCTCATTGGCTATTGCTGAAGCTCAAACGTGCTGCGTAACACGAGAATGAACCTCATTGGTTCTTGCTGAAGCTCAAACGTGATGCGTAACACGAGAATGAACCTCATTGGTTCTTGAGAAGCTCAAACGTGCTGCGTAACACGAGAATGAACCTCATTGGCTCTTGCTGAAGCGCAAACGTGCTGCGTAACACGAGAATGAACCTCATTGGCTCTTGCTGAAGCTCAAACGTGCTGCGTAACACGAGAATGAACCTCATTGGCTCTTGCTGAAGCTCAAACGTGCTGCGTAACACGAGAATGAACCTCATTGGCTCTTGCTGAAGCTCAAACGTGATGCGGAACACGAGAATGAACCTCATTGGTTCTTGAGAAGCTCAAACGTGCTGCGTAACACGAGAATGAACATCATTGGTTCTTGAGAAGCTCAAACGTGCTGCGTAACACGAGAATGAACCTCATTGGCTCTTGCTGAAGCTCAAACGTGCTGCGTAACACGAGAATGAACCTCATTGGCTCTTGCTGAAGCTCAAACGTGCTGCGTAACACGAGAATGAACCTCATTGGTTCTTGCAGAAGCTCAAACGTGCTGCGTAACACGAGAATGAACCTCATTGGTTCTTGAGAAGCTCAAACGTGCTGCGTAACACGAGAATGAACCTCATTGGTTCTTGAGAAGCTCAAACGTGCTGCGTAACACGAGAATGAACCTCATTGGCTCTTGAGAAGCTCAAACGTGCTGCGTAACACGAGAATGAACCTCATTGGCTCTTGCTGAAGCTCAAACGTGCTGCGTAACACGAGAATGAACCTCATTGGTTCTTGAGAAGCTCAAACGTGCTGCGTAACACGAGAATGAACCTCATTGGTTCTTGAGAAGCTCAAACGTGCTGCGTAACACGAGAATGAACCTCATTGGCTCTTGAGAAGCTCAAACGTGCTGCGTAACACGAGAATGAACCTCATTGGTTCTTGAGAAGCTCAAACGTGCTGCGTAACACGAGAATGAACCTCATTGGCTCTTGCTGAAGCTCAAACGTGCTGCGTAACACGAGAATGAACCTCATTGGTTCTTGAGAAGCTCAAACGTGCTGCGTAACACGAGAATGAACCTCATTGGTTCTTGAGAAGCTCAAACGTGCTGCGTAACACGAGAATGAACCTCATTGGCTCTTGCTGAAGCTCAAACGTGCTGCGTAACACGAGAATGAACTTCATTGGTTCTTGAGAAGCTCAAACGTGCTGCGTAACACGAGAATGAACCTCATTGGCTCTTGCAGAAGCTCAAACGTGCTGCGTAACACGAGAATGAACTTCATTGGTTCTTGAGAAGCTCAAACGTGCTGCGTAACACGAGAATGAACCTCATTGGCTCTTGCTGAAGCTCAAACGTGATGCGTAACACGAGAATGAACCTCATTGGTTCTTGAGAAGCTCAAACGTGCTGCGTAACACGAGAATGAACCTCATTGGCTCTTGAGAAGCTCAAACGTGATGCGTAACACGAGAATGAACCTCATTGGCTCTTGCTGAAGCTCAAACGTGATGCGTAACACGAGAATGAACCTCATTGGTTCTTGCTGAAGCTCAAACGTGCTGCGTAACACGAGAATGAACCTCATTGGTTCTTGAGAAGCTCAAACGTGCTGCGTAACACGAGAATGAACCTCATTGGCTCTTGATGAAACTCAAACGTGCTGCGTAACACGAGAATGAACCTCATTGGTTCTTGAGAAGCTCAAACGTGCTGCGTAACACGAGAATGAACCTCATTGGTTCTTGAGAAGCTCAAACGTGCTGCGTAACACGAGAATGAACCTCATTGGTTCTTGCAGAAGCTCAAACGTGCTGCGTAACACGAGAATGAACCTCATTGGTTCTTGAGAAGCTCAAACGTGCTGCGTAACACGAGAATGAACCTCATTGGCTCTTGCTGAAGCTCAAAGGTGCTGCGTAACACGAGAATGAACCTCATTGGCTCTTGCTGAAGCTCAAACGTGCTGCGTAACACGAGAATGAACCTCATTGGTTCTTGCAGAAGCTCAAACGTGCTGCGTAACACGAGAATGAACCTCATTGGCTCTTGCTGAAGCTCAAACGTGCTGCGTAACACGAGAATGAACCTCATTGGCTCTTGCTGAAGCTCAAACGTGATGCGTAACACGAGAATAAACCTCATTGGTTCTTGCTGAAGCTCAAACGTGCTGTGTAACACGAGAATGAACCTCATTGGCTCTTGCAGAAGCTCAAACGTGCTGCGTAACACGAGAATGAACCTCATTGGCTATTGCTGAAGCTCAAACGTGCTGCGTAACACGAGAATGAACCTCATTGGTTCTTGCTGAAGCTCAAACGTGCTGCGTAACACGAGAATGAACCTCATTGGCTCTTGCTGAAGCTCAAACGTGCTGCGTAACACGAGAATGAACCTCATTGGTTCTTGAGAAGCTCAAATGTGCTGCGTAACACGAGAATGAACCTCATTGGCTCTTGCTGAAGCGCAAACGTGCTGCGTAACACGAGAATGAACCTCATTGGCTCTTGCTGAAGCTCAAACGTGATGCGTAACACGAGAATGAACCTCATTGGCTCTTGCTGAAGCGCAAACGTGCTGCGTAACACGAGAATGAACCTCATTGGCTCTTGCTGAAGCTCAAACGTGCTGCGTAACACGAGAATGAACCTCATTGGCTCTTGCTGAAGCTCAAACGTGCTGCGTAACACGAGAATGAACCTCATTGGTTCTTGCTGAAGCTCAAACGTGCTGCGTAACACGAGAATGAACCTCATTGGCTCTTGCAGAAGCTCAAACGTGCTGCGTAACACGAGAATGAACCTCATTGGCTCTTGCTGAAGCTCAAACGTGCTGCGTAACACGAGAATGAACCTCATTGGCTCTTGCTGAAGCGCAAACGTGCTGCGTAACACGAGAATGAACTTCATTGGTTCTTGAGAAGCTCAAACGTGCTGCGTAACACGAGAATGAACCTCATTGGCTCTTGCAGAAGCTCAAACGTGCTGCGTAACACGAGAATGAACTTCATTGGTTCTTGAGAAGCTCAAACGTGCTGCGTAACACGAGAATGAACCTCATTGGCTCTTGCTGAAGCTCAAACGTGATGCGTAACATGAGAATGAACCTCATTGGTTCTTGAGAAGCTCAAACGTGCTGCGTAACACGAGAATGAACCTCATTGGTTCTTGAGAAGCTCAAACGTGCTGCGTAACACGAGAATGAACCTCATTGGCTCTTGCTGAAGCTCAAACGTGCTGCGTAACACGAGAATGAACCTCATTGGTTCTTGCTGAAGCTCAAACGTGCTGCGTAACACGAGAATGAACCTCATTGG
The DNA here is from genome assembly GCF_951802725.1 of Rutilus rutilus. Lineage (NCBI taxonomy): Eukaryota > Metazoa > Chordata > Actinopteri > Cypriniformes > Leuciscidae > Rutilus > Rutilus rutilus. The sequence continues at coordinate 34,837,872 of NC_140226.1, forward strand.
CTCTTGCTGAAGCTCAAACGTGCTGCGTAACACGAGAATGAACCTCATTGGTTCTTGAGAAGCTCAAACGTGCTGCGTAACACGAGAATGAACCTCATTGGCTCTTGCTGAAGCGCAAACGTGCTGCGTAACACGAGAATGAACCTCATTGGCTCTTGCTGAAGCTCAAACGTGATGCGTAACACGAGAATGAACCTCATTGGCTCTTGCTGAAGCGCAAACGTGCTGCGTAACACGAGAATGAACCTCATTGGCTCTTGCTGAAGCTCAAACGTGCTGCGTAACACGAGAATGAACCTCATTGGCTCTTGCTGAAGCTCAAACGTGCTGCGTAACACGAGAATGAACCTCATTGGTTCTTGCTGAAGCTCAAACGTGCTGCGTAACACGAGAATGAACCTCATTGGCTCTTGCAGAAGCTCAAACGTGCTGCGTAACACGAGAATGAACCTCATTGGCTCTTGCTGAAGCTCAAACGTGCTGCGTAACACGAGAATGAACCTCATTGGCTCTTGCTGAAGCGCAAACGTGCTGCGTAACACGAGAATGAACTTCATTGGTTCTTGAGAAGCTCAAACGTGCTGCGTAACACGAGAATGAACTTCATTGGTTCTTGAGAAGCTCAAACGTGCTGCGTAACACGAGAATGAACCTCATTGGCTCTTGCTGAAGCTCAAACGTGCTGCGTAACACGAGAATGAACCTCATTGGTTCTTGAGAAGCTCAAACGTGCTGCGTAACACGAGAATGAACCTCATTGGTTCTTGAGAAGCTCAAACGTGCTGCGTAACACGAGAATGAACTTCATTGGTTCTTGAGAAGCTCAAACGTGCTGCGTAACACGAGAATGAACCTCATTGGTTCTTGAGAAGCTCAAACGTGCTGCGTAACACGAGAATGAACCTCATTGGCTCTTGCTGAAGCTCAAACGTGATGCGTAACACGAGAATGAACCTCATTGGTTCTTGAGAAGCTCAAACGTGCTGCGTAACACGAGAATGAACCTCATTGGTTCTTGAGAAGCTCAAACGTGCTGCGTAACACGAGAATGAACCTCATTGGCTCTTTGGCTCTTGCTGAAGCTCAAACGTGCTGCGTAACACGAGAATGAACCTCATTGGTTCTTGCAGAAGCTCAAACGTGCTGCGTAACACGAGAATGAACCTCATTGGTTCTTGAGAAGCTCAAACGTGCTGCGTAACACGAGAATGAACCTCATTGGTTCTTGAGAAGCTCAAACGTGCTGCGTAACACGAGAATGAACCTCATTGGTTCTTGAGAAGCTCAAACGTGCTGCGTAACACGAGAATGAACCTCATTGGCTCTTGCTGAAGCTCAAACGTGCTGCGTAACACGAGAATGAACCTCATTGGCTCTTGCTGAAGCTCAAACGTGCTGCGTAACACGAGAATGAACCTCATTGGCTCTTGCTGAAGCTCAAACGTGCTGCGTAACACGAGAATGAACCTCATTGGTTCTTGAGAAGCTCAAACGTGCTGCGTAACACGAGAATGAACCTCATTGGTTCTTGAGAAGCTCAAACGTGCTGCGTAACACGAGAATGAACCTCATTGGCTCTTGCTGAAGCTCAAACGTGCTGTGTAACACGAGAATGAACTTCATTGGTTCTTGAGAAGCTCAAACGTGCTGCGTAACACGAGAATGAACCTCATTGGCTCTTGCAGAAGCTCAAACGTGCTGCGTAACACGAGAATGAACTTCATTGGTTCTTGAGAAGCTCAAACGTGCTGCGTAACACGAGAATGAACCTCATTGGCTCTTGCTGAAGCTCAAACGTGCTGCGTAACACGAGAATGAACCTCATTGGTTCTTGAGAAGCTCAAACGTGCTGCGTAACACGAGAATGAACCTCATTGGCTCTTGCTGAAGCTCAAACGTGCTGTGTAACACGAGAATGAACTTCATTGGTTCTTGAGAAGCTCAAACGTGCTGCGTAACACGAGAATGAACTTCATTGGCTCTTGCTGAAGCTCAAACGTGCTGCGTAACACGAGAATGAACTTCATTGGTTCTTGAGAAGCTCAAACGTGCTGCGTAACACGAGAATGAACCTCATTGGTTCTTGAGAAGCTCAAACGTGCTGCGTAACACGAGAATGAACTTCATTGGTTCTTGAGAAGCTCAAACGTGCTGCGTAACACGAGAATGAACCTCATTGGTTCTTGAGAAGCTCAAACGTGATGCGTAACATGAGAATGAACTTCATTGGCTCTTGCTGAAGCTCAAACGTGCTGCGTAACACGAGAATGAACCTCATTGGCTCTTGCAGAAGCTCAAACGTGCTGCGTAACACGAGAATGAACCTCATTGGTTCTTGAGAAGCTCAAACGTGCTGCGTAACACGAGAATGAACCTCATTGGCTCTTGCAGAAGCTCAAACGTGCTGCGTAACACGAGAATGAACTTCATTGGTTCTTGAGAAGCTCAAACGTGCTGCGTAACACGAGAATGAACTTCATTGGTTCTTGAGAAGCTCAAACGTGCTGCGTAACACGAGAATGAACCTCATTGGTTCTTGAGAAGCTCAAACGTGCTGCGTAACACGAGAATGAACCTCATTGGTTCTTGAGAAGCTCAAACGTGCTGCGTAACACGAGAATGAACTTCATTGGTTCTTGAGAAGCTCAAACGTGCTGCGTAACACGAGAATGAACCTCATTGGTTCTTGAGAAGCTCAAACGTGCTGCGTAACACGAGAATGAACTTCATTGGTTCTTGAGAAGCTCAAACGTGCTGCGTAACACGAGAATGAACCTCATTGGTTCTTGAGAAGCTCAAACGTGATGCGTAACACGAGAATGAACTTCATTGGCTCTTGCTGAAGCTCAAACGTGCTGCGTAACACGAGAATGAACCTCATTGGCTCTTGCAGAAGCTCAAACGTGCTGCGTAACACGAGAATGAACCTCATTGGTTCTTGAGAAGCTCAAACGTGCTGCGTAACACGAGAATGAACTTCATTGGCTCTTGCTGAAGCTCAAACGTGCTGCGTAACACGAGAATGAACCTCATTGGCTCTTGCAGAAGCTCAAACGTGCTGCGTAACACGAGAATGAACCTCATTGGCTCTTGCTGAAGCTCAAACGTGCTGCGTAACACGAGAATGAACTTCATTGGCTCTTGCTGAAGCTCAAACGTGCTGCGTAACACGAGAATGAACCTCATTGGCTCTTGCAGAAGCTCAAACGTGCTGCGTAACACGAGAATGAACCTCATTGGCTCTTGCAGAAGCTCAAACGTGCTGCGTAACACGAGAATGAACCTCATTGGTTCTTGAGAAGCTCAAACGTGCTGCGTAACACGAGAATGAACTTCATTGGCTCTTGCTGAAGCTCAAACGTGCTGCGTAACACGAGAATGAACCTCATTGGCTCTTGCAGAAGCTCAAACGTGCTGCGTAACACGAGAATGAACTTCATTGGCTCTTGCTGAAGCTCAAACGTGCTGCGTAACACGAGAATGAACCTCATTGGTTCTTGAGAAGCTCAAACGTGCTGCGTAACACGAGAATGAACCTCATTGGTTCTTGAGAAGCTCAAACGTGCTGCGTAACACGAGAATGAACCTTTTGTTTCTCATTGTTGGGTGAACTTTAAATCGCCACCCTTCACCAGGTTCCCGACAGGAGTGTGTGTGAGAGAGAGGAGGAGCGGTAACACCCAGGACTGGTGGTGTGTGATGAGGCACATCTGAATCTAATGGAGCCTCAACAGACGGTCTCTTTTCCTCGAGGGCCCAGGAAGGGGAGCATGGAGGGATTCCCACACTGCCATATGGCCTGAGCATGTCTATAGACTAAACACGTAATATGCATGTGTCACCATTTTCACAGATTAAAGTTTTTTTAAGTTTACACAGAGATGATAACGTTTAAAAACTTGCACCTTGGAACCTGTTTCAAAGTTTGCGTTCTCAAGCCACCAAACATTGTTGTCATGCAAATGAGTGTCCGGAACACATTAAAAGTTTTCTGTTTTCGGTTAAAACGGTGTCGTGTAAGCGAATTAATAGTTAATAACTAATGATCTTTGCAATGGAAGTGAATCAATCAAAACCTAACTGAGCACTTCACGATTCCCCGGCACAACGAGGACACCAGATCCCCTGTTAATTTGGACACTTTCCCCCTTCGACACTTCATTCCCTTTTGGGCATTTTAATGTTTAATTTTGGGTTAAATAAAAGCCTCTCTGAGGCCTGATGCCTCACCGTCTGTCGTTCGCTCCTCCCGCCACAACGAGAAAACAACAGAAAATACTGCAGATTTCATTTTTTGCAGTGTGTTGCACATAAATGAACTGAATGATAAATGGGTTGCAGGATTTTCTGCAGTTTGATGCGTCTGCAGCTTCACCTGAGACTCCAACACACACTCGCCACTGGAGGAAGTTTGTCAGTCGCAGCAGAACTGCAGGGACATTAGACACGGGTCAGATCACCCCACACACACACACACACACACACACACACACTCTCACACACACACACACACACAGCTGAGGCTCGCTGGAATGTGACGTGAGACGGGAAAACACTGTGAGGACGGAGAGTCTCAGAGGTCATTAGCAGATCGACTCAAACGCTGCACTTCATCTCAGTCAGTGGTCATGGTTCACAGCAGTGTTTATGTGGAAGCTTGTTTCCAACACAAAATAAAAGTCTTAATTGCACGTTTTTATCGCAATTCTGATTCTTTTCTTGCAATTTGCAAGTTTATATCACAATTCAGAGAAAAAAAAGTCAGAAATGAGAGAAATAAACTTGCAAATAATATAAATTCAGAAAACAAAATTGTGAGATATAGACTCAGAATTGTAAGGAAAAAGGCAGAATTGTGATATATAAACTCGCAATTCATTTAAACTTGCAATTTAGAGAGAAAAAAGTCAGAATTGTGAGATTAAAAGTTGCAATTACCTTTTTTATTCCATGAAACATTTATTCCTAACCCTAACCCTTCTAACCCTAACCCTAACCCTAAGCCTAAGCCTAACCTTTTCTTTTTTTCTTTCTTTCGTACATAGTTTGTTCTTGTTAATAAGGAGTACTAAGTTTAGTGAGTTGAAGTTCAGTTTGGTTTTGGGAGGAAGTTTTCAATAATGATTTATTTTGGGTGAATCACCTGATATGATTATTGATTATAAGAATCAATCTGAAAATGCATCAGTTCATATTTAATTAAACAATGACTCACTTTAGATTAGATTAGATTAGATTAGATTAGATTAGATTCTTGAATATTTAGACTGAAAATGTCTGAAAATTTTAAAAATAAAAATGTTCTTAATGTACTCAATATCTATTAGTTAAAGCTTTTGTCTAATCCGCCTGTGAGTTTAAAGCTCAGTATCAAACTTCTACTTTTCAGCTCATCAGGATGAAGAGAATGTCAGTGTTTGTGAGCGACAGTAAGATCAGATCATCCGTCAATATACAGTCATCATTTATTCATCTGCTTCCTCAGAAATCTGCCCACCACATTACGCCTTCACACCAGAAACACAGAGAAATATCCGCATGCCAGATCTCTCTGCTTTTATCACTTAGATTCAAAGCGGCTCCAAAAACAAAAAATCAAATCAGGCTGCAGGATCTTCTCTTCATCGTGTGGTTTTGGATCTGCTGGTGTTTTGCTGATTTTTAGAGGCTGTATAAAATCATTGGCATTGACTATCATGCAGCATCATTCTTCTTTTTATCAGCTTTTTCAGGACTGAGTAATACAGTGATTCAGTGTGTATTTCCAGCGAGGATGATGTCAATAACATAATGACAGAGTCGAGAGTCATCGGTCGTGAGAGCGCTGGGCCATTATCCTGTTGAAAACACTTGCTGTCAAACATCTCCAAGTATACTCTGAATATATAGAGTCCGAGATTTGATGAACATGTTTTATGTGCTGCACTTTCCTCTCAATAACACAATAAACACACAACAGAAATGAGAAAGCATCTGATCATAGAGATGTGGATGTTTGAGATTCACCGGCATCATGTCGACATAGTTTGATTATAAGGTATATTTGAGACTAGATAGATCTGACTATGTGAGACTATAGCTTGAATTAATCTCTTTTCTTTGCATGACTGACGTTACAGTGCAGAACGGCTCTTTCTGCATAATCCTGAACATTGTATAAGCATTCGTTTCATGAGCCGATTGAACGGATGAGGCTCTCGGGAGCGTAACGTCACATGCTTTTGATTTATTACTGTAAAACCAGAACGAGTTCTTCACATAAACATCAGTCTCGTTACAAGCTGGTCACACAATGACAATTAAAAAGCGATTAATACAGGAAAATTCTTGCATAAAGCCCCTTTAAACTCAGAAGAAAAAAGACTTCATATCTTATGTCATCAGCTAACAGGGAACGTTCTGTCAAGATTCTCTCACAGTTATGATCAAACGTTCTTCCAGTAACATTAATAGAACGTTCTTTCAAAGTGATCTCTTTAATAATGTTAGCACAAAAACATTATTTATACATCGGTCATTGAAAGTTTTTTTTTTTTTCTGAAACGTTTTAGTTGGACACTTTTTAAATGTAACAACTTGTTTCAGAACGTTCAGAGAACATTCAAAAGTAACGCTCCCATAATGTTTGAAGAATGATACAATGGAATGTTCCCTTAACGTCCGCATACCCAAGAAAAAATAAGTTTTTCTAATTTAAAGTTAGCTAAATGTACATGTTTTTGATAGCTGAGATCTTCCTTCTCCAGTAAATGTACCTTGATTTCAACATTTTTTTTATATTTGTGCTGGAAAACGAGACAGAAACACTGAGGAAGAGCTTTAGTGCATCGCCAGCTACATTGTAACAGTGTTTTATATTAGTGTATCACGTCAGTTCAAAGCAAATGATGATTATTCCTGTGGATTTGGATTTTTCCATGTCTCATGTGTTTGAGGATCAGTGTGCGTCACGTTAAACTCATCCAGAAGGTCCTCAAGTGTTTGTTTGGTTTGTCTTCAGCGTTTCCCTCGGCCTCGGATGATGTTGGCTTTATCATTCAAAAGAAATCACTCGGCTGTTTCCCTGGAAACAAAAAGCCACTGATACATCATCCGTGTGCCTGTTCACGTGTGCGCGCTTCATCTGAGCATGTGTTCCTGCTGTACATGTACAGTACAGATGATGTTTAACTGAGGATTTCTGAGTCACTTTAGTGCTCTTCAGTCATTTTTGACTGAAAAATGTTACGTAAAAACTCTTTTTTTTTTACTTCATCGGAATGGTACAAAACTTGTTAAAGGTTTTGCACTTGCTGTGTGAACACACACACACACACAAAATCATGGACATGATCTGAACAGGTTAAATGGTCCTGAAAAAATAGTCCCACTTGTGCTCCCCGCGGTCAGAAACGAGCGCTTTGGAAATGAATGAAAGACGAGTTTCCTCTAGTGGAGGCGTTCGGTACTGCAGCCGAACACACTCTCACATCAAGCTAAATTTGGAACACAACTTGTACAGATTTATGGCTTTGATTTTCTAAGTTTTAGAGAAAAACATGTTTTTGAAGATATAGATTTTCATATAATATTTTAAAATAGTATTTTTGTGCATTTTTCATATCAATACACGTAAAATTCTGTAACTTTTTTTAAGGTCACTTTTTAAAACTTTCACTTCATCAATAATCTGCCAAGTGTCGTCTTTGAAACGAGATCAAACTTCAGTCTGTCAGTCAGGTTTGCTGGTTATGATGGTTTGGTTACGGCTGCTAGATGCTGTATTTACTGCAGAAGGATGTTCTTCTCAGTGTTTCTGTCTTGTTTTCCAGCACAAATATCTAAACACTCTTAAATCGAGATGTGTCTTCAGTCACTTCAGGCTTCAGATCTCTGTGAAGTTTCATTAGGAACTGCTGCTGTGTTCTGCTGTGTTCTGTACATCTCACTTCTACCCTCTAGAGGCGCTTCACACACACACACACACACACACACACACACACACACACACACCATCAGTGATGATCAATGAACCATCAGACATTAGGTATGCTTGTTTCAAATGGGATTTCAATGGAATGATATAATGACTCTAAATGGCAGTAATTTTATTAGCTCGACGTTTAATCTTTTATACGGATCATCTATTATATTGGATGATCATGATGATATTCTATGATGAACTAAATTAATGAATCTTCAAATACTGTAATAAACTTCTTTAAAAACATTTCGGTTGATTCGAGCACTTTAGAGAATTCAGTGACTTGGACATGAAGGTTTCTAACAAACACAATCTCTTGATATCATATTCAGATATTGTTCCTGACAATTATCTAAAAATTACATGATAGTTTCAAAGGAGTTATTTTAGTATTATTTATATACTATTATAGTTTTATTTATATTTTGAATTAGTATTTATTTTTATATATTCAGTTTTCATTTTACTTCCAACTTAATTCTTTGTATTTTTATGGGATTTTGACATTTTTTTTGTTTTTATTTATTTATATTTATTTACAGTTAGACATTTTAGTGTTTTGTGTTTTTTTTTTCATCTAGTATTTTATTTTATTTCAGCTTTATTTCCATTAACAGAAATGTTTTTATAGTTTTGGTAAAGGATAATAACCCTGGATTAAAGGCACAGGCTATTTAGGTTTATTTTATTTTTATTCCATTTTCAGTTTTAGTTTTTAATTTATTTCCAGTTAGACATTTTTTTTATCTAATAGTTTGTTTTGTTTTGTTTCAGCTTTATTTAAAATAGCACCATTTTTTTTATGTTTATAGTTTTAGTTGATGATAATAACCATGGATTAAATGCACAGACTATTTAGGTTGATTTTTTTATTTATTTTTATTCAGTTTCAGTTTTTATTTATTTCCAGTTTGACATTTTAATGCAATATTTTTTATTTCATTTAGTTTTTTATATATAATATTTATATTTTATTTTAACTGTATTTCACTTAACAAAAATGTATTGTTTTGATAATGATAATAACCCTGGACTAAATGTACATTCCATTTTTTTTTTTTTTTTGCTATTTTTGCTATTTTAGTGCTTCAACTTGAACATATTTCAATTTATTGCCATGCAACATTCCAAGTTTACTTTGTTTTTCATCCAAAATTTATATTTTATTTGGGTTTATTTTATTTATTATTTATGTCCAGTTAGACATTTTAATATGACATTTCTAATTTTTGTTTAGATTAAGTTGTTTTATCTGATATTTTATTTTATTTCAGCTGTATTTCACTTAACAAAAATGTTTTCAGTAGTTTTAGTTAACGATAATAGCCTAGTATTAAACATCCCCAGACAGCAACATAGTGTCGGCCCAGATCCGGCCCACATCTGGAACATTCAACGCGTACCGGATGTGGGCCGGATGTGGGCCGGATGTGGGCCGGATGTGGGTCGGATGTGGGTCGGATCTGGGCCGACACTATGTTGCTGTCTGGGTCCAGAGCTAATAAAAGAGCGAGTTTCTCATCTGAAGTCACTGTTTGTCTGTGTTTGTGCAGGAGATGGACGTGCCGAACCACGTGTGAATGGAGAACCGAGCCGCTGCGATCATCATGAACACCAGCTCTAACGCCTCAGATGTCCCGTCCACACACAGTCTATGGGAAGTGGTGACGATCGCTAGCGTCTCCGCCGTGGTTAGCCTCGTGACCATCATCGGGAACGTTCTGGTTATGCTGTCCTTCAAGGTGAACAGCCAGTTGAAGACGGTCAACAACTATTACCTGCTTAGCCTAGCCTTCGCGGACCTCATCATCGGCGTGTTCTCCATGAACCTGTACACCTCATATATCCTCATGGGCTACTGGGCTCTCGGAAGCCTAGCCTGTGATTTATGGCTAGCGTTGGATTATGTGGCTAGTAACGCCTCTGTGATGAACCTACTGGTTATTAGCTTCGATCGCTACTTCTCTATAACCAGACCGCTGACGTATCGAGCCAAACGCACGCCGAAGCGAGCGGCCATCATGATCGGATTAGCTTGGCTCGTGTCTTTCGTTCTCTGGGCGCCACCGATCCTCTGCTGGCAGTATTTTGTGGGAAAACGGACGGTTCCTGAACGAGAGTGTCAGATCCAGTTCTTCTCCGAGCCTGTGATTACTTTCGGGACGGCGATAGCCGCTTTTTATTTCCCTGTATCCGTCATGACTATCCTTTACTGTCGCATATATAAGGAAACCGAGAGACGCACTAAAGATCTCGCCGAGCTTCAAGGCGTAAACTCTTCGCCGAACTCCAGTGGCGAGACTCAAACTGTTCGCTCATGTTTCGGCTGCAAGCATACGAGCGAAAGCATACAAAACTCGACTCCTAAACCGGCCGAGTTCAACAGCTACGCTTCCTCCGAGGACGAGGAGCGATCGACGTCTCCCGGCGTCTTCCAGGCGTCCAAACGCAAAGCCGACGAGCAGAACTACTTCAGAACAAGTCCTACCCTGGTGAAGAAAAATATGCTAAGTATACTTGCAGCTAGACTAATTCAGTACACTTCAAGTGTGTTAATGATTAGTTAAAGGTGCAGTGTGTGATATTTAGGAGGATCTGTTGACAGAAATGCAATATCATAAACATAACGATGTTTTCAGTGGTGTATAAAGACCTTACATAATGAAGCGTTATGAGTTTATTAGCTTAGAATGAGGCGTTTCTCTCTACACACACCGCGGGTCCGCTTACATCCACATGTTTCTACGGTGGCCCTGAACGGACAAACGCGTTTCGTCACTATGTTGTTCTTCGTGTAAAGAAGCGAACTAAAGTCAGCGAATAAAACACTGACACAATGATGAACAAGTCACAATAATATTCACAATAACATCGTTTTACTGATAATTAAGTAAACATAATTTCTTAATTTATTTTTGTAAAGAAACCTCATTGTTTAACTGGCTACTCTCTGCTGTCTGACGACAACATCACTTCCTGTCAGCCACCGTAACTTCTGTTGGGTGCAATTCACAACCTCACCACTAGATGCCGCTAAAAATTACACACTGCACCTTTAACTTGAAGTGTGCTATTTTGGATCAACTACTTTTGTACTATGTATATTTTAGTTGTAATTAAATTGTAGTAAAGCATAACTTTTAAGTGTATTTAGTGTACTTTTGTGTGCTAAATTGGAACAACTTTAAGTATACTTTAAGTATATGCCTTTGTCGGGACTAATTACATGCTTGATTAGTGATATTAAAGTGTACTTTTTTTGCGTTACAAGTACATTACAAATTCATTGTGAGTGTCTTCGAAACATACAAACAATATATCATAAGTGTATTATATTTGAGTGAAAAGTATATGCTCAGTAATACCTTTGGCTTAATACTACAAATTGCACACTTTGTCTTCAATAACAAATGCACATTAATAAACAAATAATACTTAGCTATACTTTGTACAATATACTATTGTATACTATAACATTTTCAGCACAGAGTTAAAAATATACCTAAAATATATTTTTTTAATAAAGTGCAAATATATACACTTTTAAAAAATAAACAGACTTTTCACTTCAAGAATTTTTAGGAAATATACTTAAGTACAATTATCTTAAAGTGTGTTAAAAGTTGCATTGTGAAAATAGGTAAAAGCATGATCCTAATATACTTTTAATATATTGAAAGATAGTAATAATTTTTGTTAGTATATTTGCAATGTACTATTGAAAAAGGGAATATATTTCTCAAATACACACTTTTTTTTCACTAGGGTACGCGGAGCAAGAAGTGCGTCTCTTACAAGTTCAAACCAACCGTTCCACTAAAGAACACCAACGGAGACGCAAAACCCTCGTCTTTCTCATCCGCCGAATCCGTGAACGCACCGTCCTCCTCGTCTTCCTCCAAACCCATCGACTGCACGCTAAAAAGCCAGATCACCAAGAGGAAGAGGATGGTTCTGATCAAAGAGAAGAAGGCGGCGCAGACACTGAGTGCCATCTTGCTGGCCTTCATCCTCACCTGGACGCCATATAACATCATGGTGCTGGTGTCCACCTTCTGCTCCGACTGCATCCCGCGCTCGCTCTGGCATCTGGGATACTGGCTGTGTTACGTCAACAGCACCGTCAACCCCATGTGTTACGCGCTCTGCAACAAAACCTTCCAAAAGACCTTCCGCATGTTGCTTCTGTGCCAGTGGAGGAAGAAGCGTGAGGAGGAGAAGCTGTACTGGTGCGGGCAGAACCCGACGGCAGGCGGCAGACTCGCCTGAGACCCGCCTGAGACTCTCCTGAGACCTTCGGCAGACTCGCCTGAGAACCGACTGAGACCCGCCTGATACCTTCGGCAGACTTGCCTGAGAGTCGCCTGAGATCCGACTGAGACCCGCCTGAGACTCGCCTGAGACCTTCGGCAGACTCGCCTGAGAGTTGCCTGAGAGCCGCCTGAGACTCGCCTGAGACCTTCAGCAGACTCGCCTGAGAGTTGCCTGAGAGCTGACTGAGACCCGCCTGAGACTCGCCTGAGACCTTCGGCAGACTCGCCTGAAAGTTGCCTGAGAGCCGACTGAGACCCGCCTGAGACTCTCCTGAGACCTTCGGCAGACTCGCCTGAGAGGCGCCTGAGACTCGCCTGAGACTCGCCTGAGACCTTCAGCAGACTCGCCTGAGAGTTGCCTGAGAGCTGACTGAGACCCGCCTGAGACTCGCCTGAGACCTTCGGCAGACTCGCCTGAAAGTTGCCTGAGAGCCGACTGAGACCCGCCTGAGACTCTCCTGAGACCTTCGGCAGACTCGCCTGAGAGGCGCCTGAGACTCGCCTGAGACTCGCCTGAGATTCGCCTGAGAGTCGCCTGAGACCTTTAGCAGACCCGCCTCAGACTCGCCTGAGACCCACCTGAGACCCACCTGAGACTAACCTGAGACCTTCGGCAGACTCGCCTGAGAGTTGCCTGAGACTCGCCAGAGACCTTCAGCAGACTTTCCTGAGACTCTCCTGAGACTCGCCTGAGACTCGCCTGAGACTCGCCTGAGACCTTCGGCAGACTCGCCTGAGACTCGCCTAAAACTCGCCTGAGATGCCCCAGATTCATCAGACAACTTACTTTACATTACAATCACAGGACAGAAAACAGTTTTACCGTCAACTGAAAAGTTTTGATTTGAAATGTTTCTGAAAGAGTCTCTTCTGCTCACCAAGGCTGCATTTATTTGTTGAAAAATACAGTAAAAATGATTAGGGAACATGATATATTGGCGACCATATCGGTATCAGCCGAGATAAGTTTATTTTCAATGTTAGCATTATCGGCCTGATAAGAAAATTTTGCTGATATATTAAAGCCGATGAATAATGTATTATTTCCTTCAGCTGAGACACTTCAGATGTGCGCTGTTCAACATGATGGTTTTGAATTGCTTGAAATATGATTGGAATCACTTCAAAAAGGAAAATCCAAGTCTGTCAAATAGGCTATATAAAATTATAATGAGAACATTATGGTAGGACTTTTGTTTTTGTAATCATGGTTACAATAATAAAAATTTCGATTTAGATTTATTCACCAATATAATGGTTATCGGCTTTCAAATATAAAGAATTATTGTTATCGGTATCAGCCAAAAAAAATTTTAGCGGTGCATCCCTAAAAATTGTGAAATTATTCCAGTGTAAAACATCCCGGTTACATATGTAACCCTTGTTCCCTGAAGGAGGGAATGGAGACGTTACATCAAAATGTCTGACGAATGGGGTCTCGCCCGAGAGCCCAATCACCTTCGAGTTGCAAAAAACGAGCCAATGGTATGCAAAGTACCTTGGTCTGTGGAATCTGCATCGCGAGCTCTGCCCTGCTGTGTGGGTATATAAGGAGCAGCATGTGCATACACGTGCATACTCATGTTCTTCGCTGAGAAGCCGAGAGGTGTGTCCCGGCTGTTCAGCGGTACAGCGGTTGTGGCAAGGGAACGTAACCGAGACGTTCCCTCTTAGTCAATCATGTTCTACGTTACGTTCAGAACGTCTGACGAATGGGGTCCTATCCAAAACGCCACAATGGCGGTCTTCCAGTGCCTGGCGCAAGCCACAGCTCACTGTTGTGAGGCCAGCACGACCGAAGGGCTAAAATTAACGCCAGAGTTACCAAGGTACACTGAATGACACCAAGCAGGTCCTACTTACTGGCTTAGATTATAGAATCTCGCAAATGTGTTGGGTGTCGCCCAGCCCGCAGCTGTACAAATGTCTGCTAGCGAGGAGCCATGCGCCAACGCCCAGGAGGAAGCAACACTCCTGGTCGAGTGTGCTTTCACCCCTAGGGGACATGGCAGTCTTTGGGCTTGGTAAGCCAAGGTAATAGCATCCACTATCCAGTAGGACAGCCTCTGCTTGGAGACAGCTTTTCCCTTCTGCTGGCCTTCGTAACAGACAAAGATCTGGTCTGAGGTCCTGAAACACTGAGTTCTATTAACATTTAATTTAATATTCAACAATAATATTGGTCTGCCTGCATTGACACCATTATATGAGAACTGAACTGAGCTGGATGATGACATCCCGGTTTTCTCCAGAGTGGCTATATATATAAATTAACTAAATTAATAACTTTTATACAACAAAAATGAAACATCACTGAACTTACTTAAGCTGGACTGTGACGCTATTTTCTTCTGGAAACAAACTTTGTTGCATTATTTTCCTGTTATCTCTGTAAAGCTGCTTTGAAACGCTCTGTATTGTAAAAAGCGCTATATAAATAAATGTGACTTGACTTGACTACGTAAGCGCGAAGGCCGCATACTGGAAAGAGCAGTGCTAGGGCTGGGTCTGCCTCCTCCAGGGGCACTCGCAAGTAATCCCTGAAGGGAGTGGTGGGAACTTTGGGAACATATCCCAGCCGGGGTCTCAGGGTCATGTGAGAGTTAGCCGGCCCAAATTTTCAACCGAATTTTCGTTAACTGAAAATGCCTGCAGGTCCTCTACCCTCTTGACTGAGGTGTCAGGAGCGTCGTCTTCAAAGAGAGGAACTTAAGCTCCACTGAGAGCAATGGCTCAAAGGGAGTTCTCTGCAGTGCAGATAGAACCACTGAGAGATCCCAAGAGGGTATCTGCTGAGGGCCGGGCGGACTGAGCCTCCTAGCTCATCGCAGGAACCTGATGACCAGGTCATGCTTCCCTACTGGCTTCCGTAATGCTGGTAATCCCAGCAGAGCCCTTGGCCGCCCCGCCGTCGAGGGCAGTGAAGGCGGAGATAGGCCCAGAACGGTTACATGCAGTAAGGTGCCCTCCACGAACTGGTGACTTCCTCATGCACTTCTGGGAAGAATGGAACTGAGATCCAAAAACCCAAGAACCAATCATCCAGCCTTGAGCACTCGGGGCACAGTAGAGGGTTCCACTCAAGCCCGATGCTCTCAGCTGCCCGGGCAAGCATGGCCGTCAGCTCTGGATCAGACTCGGGCAAATCTGTCGTCCCAGATAGTGTTGTCAAAAGTACAGACTTTGGTACAAAGTTTTAAAAAAAACTTTCAAACACTTCCATGTGCTCTCAAACGCTCCCGTGCATTGATCATTGTAGCCAATCACAGACATATCCGATGACAAGTGAACCAAATGGCCAATCAGAGGTGTTTACGATTCCACTCAACAGCACTCAGAGCGACACATTATTAAAATGTCAAGTCGGTACTTTTGACAACACTAGTCCCAGAGGGGGGCAATTTACCAGAGGACTCAAGCCCATCTTGTGATGCGGCGATCGACATCTGATCATCTACTGGTGCCCTGAATGAAACGCTGGGTCGCTGCAGAGAGGAACCAGCAATCTCATCCGGAAGCACCACAGTTTGCGACGCCAGAGAGGGGTGTGTGGCCCGAGGAGGTTGACTCGTCGGGGAAGCCCACACCATCACCCTGACATCAGCCGAAGTAGCCCTCTCACGGGAAGAGGAACTAGATCGGTGTATGGCAGAGGGGACTCTACCTCGTCTGAGGGTCAGTGAGTCTCGATCGCAGCTTCAATGGTTTACCACGATTTACCACATTCTAGTATGACTTGCTATGATTGACCACATTGCTAGCAGGATTTACTTTGTTTTACCATGTTTCTAGCATGATTTTCCATGATTTACCACGTTCTAGTATGATTTACTATGATTATAATAGTTTACATACATAGTTTACCATGGCTTACCATGTTATTAACATGTTTTAAAACTTAGTTAGTCGTTATTAGCATGTAGCTATTCACTGCTAGCTTGCGTAACATGTTGGAAGTCCTGTTTGCTAGCATGAGTCAAAAGAACTGACCAATGGTCATCCTCCCGCAGTGGGTATATGACTCATCCAGGAACGCTGAAAGCCCAGACACGTGAGACGGCCCTCGTGACTGTCAGACGGATGCAGAAACACACGGGCGAAGTGACATCTTTAATAAGACGCACCCGTGCAGCTTTTTTTTTGAGAAATAAGCTCTTTTCAGTAGTGCTGAAGAGCACAGGGGAGATCAAAAGCTCTTTAGCGATCTCCGCTGAACGCGCCGTCACACCAACACAATACTGAAGAGACTTGACGCGAAGATTTTTCTAAACGAAAGTGATCGTAGAGCACAATAACACTCGGCTCCTCAGCGAAAGCATGAATGCGAGAATGCACGCGCTGCTCCTTATATTCCCACACAGCGGGGCGGAGCTCGCGATGCAAATCCTGCAGACCAAGGTACTTTGCACACCATTGGCTCGTTTTTTTACATCTCGAAGGTGATTGGGCTCTCGGCTGACCCCATTCGTCAGGCGTTCTGACCGTAGGCCATGACTGACTGAAAGGGAACAGCTGTTTTCTATGTGAATATATAGTAAAGTGTAATCTATTCCTGTGATCAAAGCTGAATTTTCAGCATCATTACTCCAGTCTTCAGTGTCACATGATCATTCACAAATCATTTTACATTGTTTTACATTCTAATAATATTTTACTGTTTTTACTGTATTTTTATATCAAACAAATGCAGCTTTGGTGAGCAGAAGAGACTCTTTCATTTGACGGGTAGTTTAGTTTACCCCAAATATGAACTGCCCCCCCCCCCCCCCCCCCCCCCCCACACACACACACACACAAAAAAAGTCCTAAATGTACCATAAACCTGGCCCATGTGAGTCTCTGAGTCTCCTGTAAATCTATACCATGTTTGCAAAGGGAATGATTGAGTTAAAGGGAAAATTCACAGATTTTCAACCAGCTTTGTGTCGTTATAGTGTCTGTAAATGAACGATGTGATGTCAATGATCTCACCTGAACCTGATCTCTCAGTATATTTCTCAGCAGAAAGGATGAATTAAAGCTCCAGGAATCGGACGTCTGCATTTCTGCGCTCCCAAAATCAAAAGTGCATTATAGGCGTTGAAGTTTTGGGGGAAAATGCAACTCGTTTTTTACAGACAAGTTTCATTAAAAGCCCATCTTTCCAGTCGACTTCCCCCTTTAATATTTTCATATGTGTGAACTTTTCCTTTAACTCTGTCCTAACTCTTGAGTTCATCTGTAAAGCAGATGTGTAATCTTCGGATGTTGTGATGCTTTCACAACATTGATCCACAAATATGAGGGATGAAGGAGATCCAGTTGTAAGAATATGATGAACGAGATTGAGTTTCACGAGTGCAGAACAAACACACCATCATGCTTTTGCTCAGTGATGATTTCATTCATGTTTTGTTTCTGTCACAGTCTTAATAAGGGCTAATCTTGTACATTTCACAGGCTTGATGTCGATTGTACCCTCTTTGAATGCCTTACTGTACCATTATAAGAGCGACAGAAGGAAACTCAGAAACAGCTTCATTTCTCTGATTTCATCCCAACGGATCTGGATGTTTCCCGCTGTCGTGTTGATGAAGCTGGTTTAAATGTGCCGTAAACCACTCAATGAAGGTGAACAAACATGTCAGAACTTTCTATTTTCATTGGCTTTATTGCTTGGAGGATTGAAACCGCACACAAGCATCAGTGTCTCGGTCTCGTTTTCCAGCACAAATATCTAAACATTCTTAAATCAAGATTCATTTACTGGAGAAGCAAAATGACTGAAGATCAGAAGAGAAGTTGATGAAAATGAAGTGAGCTTGTGTTTGAAACAAGAAATAATCTTGTTTTCCCTTTGAATTATATGTATTTTTCTGACTCCACTGACAGATATTTGTTCTTGTTTTAAGCACAAACTTTTCATTTTTCAGAAACAAGACTAAATATCTTCAGTCATTTTGCTTCTCCAGTGAATGTATCTTGATTTAAGAATGTTTAGATATTTGAGCTGGAAAACCAGACAGAAACACTATAATCTGCAGATCTTCAGTCTGTTAATTCCCTGTAATCGTGTGTGTGATCAGTTTTATGAGACTTTTTGCACTTCAGTACAAATAAATTTGACGTTTAAATGTTTATTTAATTTTATGTTTATAAAAAAGAAATAGATAATTGATCATCATGTGTTGAATGGGTTAATAATTCAACCCCACTACACAGTTATCTCCTTTAGAAGCAAAAGGACAAGAAGAATTTTTTTCGGAATTTAACTGAGAAATCTAAAAGAATTTTGTGAAGTTTATGATTAAAACAAGAAAAAAGATGTTTGCCATTGAGGTCAGAAAAATAATCTTGTTTTTCCTTTTGATTCAGATAATTTTTCTTTTCTAATTCACAAACACATTTTTTTTTAAGTCTCCCTGTAGTCAATAATTGAATCCCTTAAAACAAAACAAAAATCATCTTTGATCAGCAAAATTATATATTTAACCGTTTTTTCCTTGAAAAAAATTTTCATGTCTTAAAATATATTGACTGTAACTCGACACCCTTCCCTCATTTAGTATGCGTGGTTCTATGAATATGCAAATGAGCCCCGCCTCCACTCACTCACTCAGCTCAGAGGTTGACGATCACACGTTGATCTGATTGGTTACAAGGTAGTTTGTGACGTCAGAAACACCAGCGATTTCAAAGCGTGTTTTTGAGACTGTCTTTGGTTCACTGCAGTTTTAAGGAGGAAATACTCAGCAATGGTGTCGACTTATGAACTTACACATGCTTTGTCTTAAAGCAGATTAAAAACACCACATAGACACATAAACAACATTAAAAGCTGGATTTACACCACAGGGGGACTTAGTTTTTTTTAAACATCACTAAATTTTGTGAGATTTTTCTGAATCTTCTCCAGTCAAGTCACCTGTATTTATATAGTGCTTTTAACAATATAGATTGTTTCAAAGCAGCTTTATAGTGATAATAGGAAATGACCGGAACAGAGATTGTTTTGGTTTTACAGTAAATACATCTTGTTTGAAGGAAATATTTGACAAGATATAATAAATGATCTGGTATTTTGAGCTGAAATTTCACAGACACATTCTGGGGACACCATAGATTCATATTACATCTTGTGAAAAAGGGCATAATATGTCACGTTTAAAGCATATTAAAAACACCACATAGACATATAAACAACATAAAAAGCTGGATTTACACCACAGGGGGATTTTAATTAAAAACATCACAAAATTCTGTGAGATATATCTCCAGTAAATTCATCGGTAACACTTTATTTTATAGTGTCCTTGTTACATATGTTATATGTACTTACTATAGTAATAACAGTAAATTAAGCATAATTACATGCAACTAACTCTCAACCAAATCCTAATCCTACCCTAACCCTACAGTAAGTACATGTTGTTAACTATTATTACTCAGTTCTTAAATGTATAATTACATTGCAACAATGACACCTTAAAATAAAGTGTACCCGATTCATGTAGTCTGAAGGATGTTTAGATGCTCAGAGCTCGTCTCTGGCACAGTCTCCGGAGCGAACGACCTTGACCTGATCTGAAGGTCTCACCATCATCCAGGCGTATTTGCACAGGTGCTCTTTATTACAGTCCTTCTGCCAGTAGATGACGTTCCTGCGGTTGAGGTTCGCGCCGGCGCACGCGTCGTACCACCACCCTCCGCCCGCGACGCCCTGGAACTCCAGCTTAGCGCAGTTCTGGAAGTAGTTGTCGTTGTCCCGGTCTCGGGTGGTGAAGCGCTGGTTATCGTGAAGATAGTTCTCGGTGTCGAGCGTGAGCGCGTCCGCCGCCGTGCCCTGAAACGGACCCAAACGCAGACGGTACTGGGCGTCCTCGTCCTCCACCAGAACCGGGTCGTACTCGCCGGTCTTGGTCATCGCGTCCTGGTCCACCAGCTTGACGGCGAGCTTGTAGCGCACGGGTCCGGCGGTGAGCCGGTGCAGGTGCTCGTTGCCCAGCCAGTGGTTCCCGGTGAGCGACCCGAAGCCTTGCTTGTACTCGGCCCAGGTTCTGTCGAAGTCCACGCTGCTGTTGACCGTGATGTGCTGGACCACCGTCCACCCGCCCTCGCTCATGGCACAGAACACCGCGATCGGCGAGTCTCCGGGTCGGATCAGGTACAGCCCGTCCCGAACCTGCCCGCCTGCGCTCTGCCACAGCTCATGACAGTCCCGTGGAATCTCTGAGAGAACAATAAATGAATGAAAGCTTTATATAGCTATATATATATCATACTAAAATACTAAAATTTGTGCTGGGCAACGATTAATCGCGATTAATCGCATCCAAAATAAAAGTATAAACTGTAATATTTACATAAAGTAGTGCTGGGCAACGATTAATCGCATCCAAAATAAAAGTATAAACTGTAATATTTATATAAAGTAGTGCTGGGCAACAATTAATCGCGATTAATCGCATCCAAAATAAAAGTATAAACTGTAATATTTATATAAAGTAGTGCTGGGCAACAATTAATCGCGATTAATCGCATCCAAAATAAAAGTATAAACTGTAATATTTATATAAAGTAGTGCTGGCAACGATTAATCGCATCCAAAATAAAAGTATAAACTGTAATATTTACATAAAGTAGTGCTGGGCAACGATTAATCGCATCCAAAATAAAAGTATAAACTGTAATATTTATATAAAGTAGTGCTGGGCAACAATTAATCGCGATTAATCGCATCCAAAATAAAAGTATAAACTGTAATATTTACATAAAGTAGTGCTGGGCAACGATTAATCGCATCCAAAATAAAAGTATAAACTGTAATATTTACATAAAGTAGTGATGGGCAACGATTAATCGCATCCAAAATAAAAGTATAAACTGTAATATTTATATAAAGTAGTGATGGGCAACGATTAATCGCAATTAATCGCAACCAAAATAAAAGTATAAACTGTAATATTTATATAAATTTGTGCTGGGCAACGATTAATCGCTAATCGCATCCAAAATATAAGTTTGTGTTTACATAATATATATGTGTGTGTACTGTGTATACTGTGTATAATTATTTAATCTCTGAGAGAACAAGCAACACCATCAGACTCTTTATTCATCCTCTCGCTCTGACTGCCGGTTCATCAGTGACGCTGTTCTTATTGTTTATTAAGGCATTACAAATCATTTTTGTAAATAAAACTGGAATAAAATAAACTTATTAAATCAAAATCTTGCCTTGGCACCTAACTGAAATAAATCTTTAAGTTACTTACATTTGTAAATAAAAAATAATAAAAAATTATATATATATATATATATATATATATATATATATATATATATATATATATATATATATATATTGATATATATTGATATATATATATTGATATATAATGAAAGCTAAATTGAAAAATTAAAAAAGACAGAGAAAAATAAACACATTGCCTTGGCAAATCACTGAAATAAATACGTTTAATTTAAAGTACTAACTCTTCTAAAAAATAAATAAAAAATAATAATATATATTCAAAATAGTTTTTTTAAATACATTAAATCGAAATGGAAATATAAAAAATAAATAAGAAGAAATGTTGTAATAAATATAAGAAACTGTGATAAATGTTTAAGTTAAAGCCCTACGTCTAAAATAAAACATAATAAAATATTTAAAAGAATATAAAAATAAATCAAAGATAATATATATATATATATATATATATATATAATCTTTAATTAATTTATATATATATATATATATATATATATATAAGAAAAATAAAAAATACTAAAATATATTTAAAAAAGCTAAATAGGACTATATAAAATTAAAATATAGCTTTAATTTATTTTGATATTCTTTTATATATTTTATTGTTGTTTTAGAAATTTTAACTTAAACACATTTTCTTATATTTATCACAACATTTCTTCTTATTAAACATATTTATAAATACGTTGAAGTTGAAGAACTTAACATTTAAAAGACATAAAAAAGAAATATTATTACTAATAAATGTTTAATAAAAAGACATGTTGTAATAATTAAAAGAAACTGTAATAAGTATGTTTAAGTCAAAATTTCTAAGAAAACACATGCTTGACTTGATAATCTTTCATCATTTCATTAATCAGAAGCCATTATCTTTAACCTGATGTAATTATATGAACACACCCTGAGTCCTACTTGAACTTTGACCTCTGCTCTAATGGCTCACACTGTGTTAGTGGAGTAAAGTTACGAAAACTGCCCTAAATTCACTCAAATAAACTAGTATTTCTATATATCTGAAAAATGAGAGCCTCAATAAACACGTTTTTGAGTTTGATTTACTTGATCTTATTATATAATGACTGTGACTTCATAAAGATGCAGGACTAAAGAGATATTTGAGTATGATCTGACCGTTGTGTCCGAGGTTCAGGATGAGTTTGTGCTCTTCGGGCTCCAGCATATGCTTGTTTTCAGGAGACGCTTCGGACGGATCACGGGCCAGCAGAACCAGAACCAGACAAACCCACAGCATCCTCATCCTCGCTCCTCGATCCGTGCGACTGGGAGAATCCCGAGAGAACGAGCCGCTCATATCAGCTCTGGACTTCAGCACTGAAGGCTTTATCTGGACTCTTCACTGTACGCGAGTTTCACTTTATCTGATTCATTTCAGCCTTTGACTCTGTGTTGCAATGACCCGATTACCAGCCGAGCCCAGACCTCCGGCACTCACATGTGGAGCTGACAAACACCAGGAAACAGGTCAAATAAACACGTTCAAGTTGAAGTACTAACATTTCTAAAATTAAAAATAATAAAGTAAAATATAGAAATAAAATATAAATATTTGTAAAAAAAAAATTAAAAGCCCATAAATCTTAAACTAAAATTGAAAACTAAAAATATACATAAAAGTGAATTGATAATATTAATAAATACTGTTCTTTTTCTATACTGTTACTTAGAAATTAACATTTCTAAAACTACTATATATTAGTTATATTATTAGATATATATAATATAAAATAAATAAATGAAAAAGCACATAAATCTAAAATTGAAAACTGAAAATATTAAAATAAAAGTGAATTGAAAATATTAATAAATACTACAGTAGTATACAAAAAATATACTGACAAATAAAAAGAAAAGGTTCCTGTTTTCATGAATATGACCAGATTGTATTTCACCTCAAATTGCATTACGGGAATGTGACTTTTTTTTAAAAGTATTTTATACATCATGGTTAATTTATGCTGATTTTGGACCAAAAATATATTTTTCAGAACTCAATAATGAGATATTTGGAAAATATATTGTGGAAAATATTGTGACAATATTAAACAGTTTGATAGTTGTTGAAATTCATTTTTATTTTCTGGTGATTTACAGATTTACAGCAGTCGATCATCATTCATCACGGCACGAGATCAGTGTTTTGATGAACTTTGTGTTTAGTCAAGTCAAGTATGCTTTATTGTCAGTTCTTCCACATGTACAGTACATACATACCGAGAACTGAAATTATGTTACTCTCAGACCCATGGTGCATACAGATAACATTAACAGTAAAGCCTAAAAATCTAGATCAAATATATAAAATACAGCTATCTAATAAGTAATAAAAGTACAAAGTTTACTGCTCTGTGTCAGGTCACTTCCGGCCTATGTGTGTGTGTGTGTGTGTGTGTGTGAGAGAGAGAGAGAGAGAGAGAGAGAGAGAGTGTGTGTGTGTGTGTGTGTGTGTGTGTGTGTGTGTGTGTGTGTGTGTGTGTGTGTGTGTGTGTGTGTGTGTGTGTGTGTGTGTGAGAGAGAGAGAGAGAGTGTGTGTGTGTGTGTGTGTGTGTGTGTGTGTGTGTGTGTGTGTGTGTGTGAGAGAGAGAGAGAGAGAGAGAGAGAGAGTGTGTGTGTGTGTGTGTGTGTGTGTGAGTGAGAGAGAGAGAGAGAGTGTGTGTGTGTGTGTGTGTGTGTGTGTGTGAGAGAGAGAGAGAGAGAGAGAGAGAGAGAGAGAGAGTGTGTGTGTGTGAGTGAGAGAGAGAGAGAGAGAGAGAGAGTATGTGTGTGTGTGTGTGTGTGTGTGTGTGTGTGTGTGTGTGTGTGTGTGTGTGTGTGTGTGTGTGTTTGTGTTTGTTTGCTCTACTAGGAGGTGTGTGTGTGTTTGTTTGCTCTACTAGGAGAATAACACACACACACACACACACATCTGCTAAATATAGATTCATTCTCTGCCCATAAATGTCACTGGCTCATTTGACAAACACACGCGCGCACACACACACGGTGTTGGGTAAGTTACAGCTTATGAAATGAGACGCAACACTTTTCGAAACACATTTTCTGTTGAACTACAAATATAATCTCTGAGATAGAAATAAAATAGTTGTTGAATAAAGTCGGTGACATCATCACGCAGCGCCTCGCACTCTGACTGACAGCAGACAGTAATGTAGACCGTCACGTGCTGCTTTATTTGAACCCGAAAGGAAACAACAGCTTTAATAATAAACGATTGACGAAAAGCGGAAAACGCGCGTCGACCCGATGGAGACGCGCGTGGGATCTCGTGCGTGCGCGTGCGTTGCGCTCCTGCTGTTCGCGTTGCACGCGAGTCTCGGTCACGAACACATTAAACTACATGAGGATGAAGAGTTGAGGACACCTGAGGAAGATCAGGTGAAGTTCAGGAGTCCTGGAGAAGATGTGAGGGTTCAGGTGTCGGGTCGAGCTCTGGTTCCGGGAGTCAGAACTCAGGACTGGATCTCTAATGCTCGGGTTCTGCTGGACGGAGACACACACGTGGGATTCATCAGGTGCGTGAACACACACACACACACACACACACACACACACACACACCCACACCCCTCTTCACTTTATTTCTCTCAACATGGGGACAGAAGAGCTGTCAGTCAATAAATGTGAAGAGGTAACTAGCGTTACTTATTTGAAAAAGTAACTTAGAGATTTTGTTGTAAATTGAAAAAGTAATGCGTTACTTTACTAGTTACTTGAAAAAGTAATCTGATTACATAACTCAAGTTTCCACCACATAATAAAACATTTTAAAAGAGGACAGTTATAATGTCAGAATTAGATGGAAGCTTGTTTCCGCCACAGAATGAAAAATAAAAAGGTAATTGCAACCTTTTATCTCACAATTTGGACTTTTTTTCTATTACAAAGTCAGAAATGTGAGAAATAAACTCAAAATTCAGATTTGTTTTCCCCTCAGAATTGTGTTTATATCTCGAAATTCTGACTTTATAACACGCAATTGGGAGATATAAAAGAAAAAAGAGTTTCGACTTTATATCTCGCAAGTCTGAGAAATAAAGTCAGAATTGCGCGATGTTAAAGAACATTCATAAATAACGGTTTTATAATTTAATGGGAACATCGGCACAACGTTGTATTTGTGTCCTGCTCATTTCTGCAGAGAAGATGGAGGTTTCTCAGTCAGTGATGTTCCGTCGGGATCGTATGTTCTGGAAATCTCCTCTCCAACCTACAGATTCCAGCCTGTCCGAGTCGACATCACGGCTACTGGGAAGATGAGGTGTGTAAAGAGAAAGACGATACATTCCATTCTGTGTTATTAAAGGAGTAGTTCACCCAAAAATGAAAATTACCCCATGATTTACTCGCCCTCAAGCCATCCGAGGTGTATATGACTAACCCTAACCCTAACAATTTGAAGCTCAAAAAAGTGCATCTGTCCATCATAAAAGTGAATCTATCCATCATAAAATGAAAGTGTTGCATGATTAATTTACTGCATGACTGTAATCTGATTATGAGTATTTTAATACACATGGACTCTCACAGGGCTCATGTGGTCGACTACATCCGGACAGCAGAGGTGATCCGGCTCCCGTACCCTCTCCAGATGAGATGCGTCGGCCGGCATTCGTACTTCATCCCGCGGGAAACCTGGATCTGGTCCGATTTCCTCATGAACCCGATGGTTCTGATGATGGTTCTTCCTCTCCTCATCGTTGTTCTCCTTCCTAAAGTCATGAACTCCAGTGATCCAGAGATGAAGCGGGTAATCAATCAAACTTTATTAATAAAGCAAGTCGAGTCACGTCTCCTTCATTTATACAGCGCTTTAACAGTATAGATCACAGCAGCTTTACAGTGATAACAGGAGATTACAGTAACAGAGAGTGTTTGGCTTTACAGCAGCTCTAGAATAAACTCATAAAACAGTAAAAAAAAAAAATTTTAATCAAATGTCACCGTCAGGTGTCAAAGGCCAAGGAGAAAGGTTGTGTTTTAAGAACTCACTCGACTGCTTCTGCACTGAGATCATGTTAGAACGAATGAATTTATATATTTAGGCATTTCTACATGTTTGATCATTATTGCTGATGTTCTTCGTCTGAAGGAGATGGAGCAGTCCATGAACATGCTGAACTCAAACCAGGATCTTCCTGACGTCTCGGAGATCGTGACCCGGTTCTTCTCTCCGCCTAAAAGCCACGGGAGAGCAGGGGGCGGAGCCAGGGCACACGTGGGCGGAGCTCATGGTGTAAGGGGTGGGGCTTCGGGTGTAAGGGGCGGGGCTCCGAGGCGGAGATCAAAGATTAATACGGCCGTGACATACAGTGAATAAAAGGGCTGATTACTCATTACCAACAAACTCGACACGTTTCTCTGAAGAACACAAGATTTCTGTCAGTCAAATCATCTGTTTATTAACTAACATTAACAAAAGTAATACAGTGTGTAAAGATGTTGCTGGTTGTTTGTTCATGTTAGTTCCATTAACTCATGTTAACAAATGAGACCTTATTGTAAAGTGTTCAATTTATTTACAGTAGTTATTATTATAAAGTATTATACATGTTTAAAGAAAAATGAATACAACTTTAAATAAATAAAGTATTTCTTGTTTCTTTGTTTCCTTTCTTCACAAATTTTGTTGTGTAGTTTTATGATGGTCCCTAGTGAGTGAGTGAGTGAGTGAGTGAGTGAGTGTGTGTGTGTGAGTGAGTGAGTGTGTGTGTGTGTGAGTGAGTGAGTGAGTGAGTGAGTGAGTGAGTGTGTGTGAGTGAGTGAGTGAGTGAGTGTGAGTGAGTGAGTGAGAGTGTGTGTGTGTGTGTGTGTGTGTGTGTGTGTGTGTGTGTGTGTGTGTGTGTGTGTGTGTGTGTGTGTGTGTGTGTGTGTGTGTGTGTGTGTGTGAGTGAGTGTGTTTTTGCACACAGTTTTGAGTAAGTTGAGTAAGTTACTCTACAGAAGTAACAGTAATATATATATATATATGTATATATATATATATATATATATATATATATATATATATATATATATATATATATATATAAAATGCATGGAATTGGAAAACCAAGAAATATCAGAAATAATTTTTTTTATAATATTTTAAAAATAATCGAATTGATAAAAATAAAAATAAAAACATTCCTTTAGTGAATGTAAGTTTTATCTAGTTCTCCTCACTCGCTGTAATGCTGAGATCCGCCGCCAGGAGTCGCTGTTACACGCGCTGATCTCACTGACTGACAGCTGTCAATCATCATACAGAGCACGAGACAATACACACGCTACTAACGCTGCTTTGAGCTGTAAACAATATGGCAGACAGTAACAAATAACGAGAAAGAAGGTAATCAATGCAGTGCAATATAATGCACACTCAAAGCAATATAAACTGAAAGTATCAACACGTTTTGAGAATTACAAACAGATTTTTCTTTTTTAAACCTTTTTTTGTTGTTCTCATACAATTTAATCAGTGTTGGTTATTTCTCAAGTCCTTTTATAAAAACGACGCGACATTATTGAGCGTTTGCAGGGCAATGACGTGAGCGCGCACGTCGCCGCACACACGTGAGAACGGAGCGTCACGTGATCTGACGGAAAAAACACTGATCATGTGACCATCAGCTGAGCTGAAGCAGTTTGAGGAAACAAAACACACCAATCAACATTAAACCAGCAGGTTCGTGTTTGTTAGTTTAACTTTAAATGTTTTTGTCTGTGAAAACTGCTGATTTATTTAGCTGAGAGTGTTTATTAATTCAGGGTTTATTTATATGGTATCTAGTGGTTGTTTAGATGTGTATTTTTTTAAATTATATTAGTGTTTGTTAATTTAGGTTTTATTCATATCGTATTTATTGGTTGTTTATGTTTGTATTGAAGTTTATCTGTAATATACAGTTTATTAAATGTTTGATAAATGATGTCATGATGAATTCACTCAGTTTTGCTCAGATTAACTCAGTCCTCCATCAATTAATCACTGCATTAAAACATTCAGAGCAATTTATAACTTGCAAAGTTATTCAGACAATAAGGAAGTTTTGATCTAGCTAAGAATAATGTTTCTTTTCAAAATTACGAAAATGTATATCACATGTTAGTACTTTCCATAAACATTATTTTAAGAATGTTTTGTCCTAACATTTAAATAGCCTTGAAAAAAATCATTATTTCTGTCATCTCTTGCACATTTGATCTGTGTATTTCCAGTGTTTTTGTACAGTGAACTCTTGCACAATCTGATGTCTGATCATGTGACCCTCAGGTCATGATGATGTCACTTCTTCTTCTTCTGTGTTTCTGTGGCTCCGTCGCTGCCGTGCCGCCCGTAGGAACTCAGCCTGAGCAGGTGCACATCTCATACCCAGGTGAGCGCTCACCCGGCCCTAGTGGAAGAAAACTATCCCTTACTGTATTTGAAATATATTCCCTTTTTCAATAGTACATTGCATATATACTAACAAAAAATTGTACTATCTTTAAATATACTACAAGTATATTAGCATTATGCTTTTCCAAAGTTTTTTTTTGTTTTGTTGTAGTAGTACTATTGAAAAAGGGAATATATTTCACATACAATAAAGTATACTTTTTTTTTCACTAGGGCAGTGATTGACAGCTGTCAGTCAAAGAGGATAATTCCTCCGCATTACAGTAATGCAGGTGTGAGTGTCATGTGACCCGATGATGATGATGATGATGATGTGTGTGTACTCAGGTGTCTCGGGCTCTATGCTGGTCACATGGTCCACAGCCAATGAGACGGCGAGTGTTGTGGAGTTCGGGGTGTGGGGGGGGGAACTCTTCAGTCACTCGGCGAAGGGAAACTCCAGCGTCTTCATCAATGAAGGACTGGAGCGCAGAAGTGTGTTTATCCACCGGGTCACACTGAGAGACCTGCGGCCCGGCACCGCGTACGGTAAACACACCTGACAATTCATATTATACATGTGTCTAAATCATATTAACTAATAATTATACTCATTATAGCACTGCATTGTTAGATGCATTATTTATTTATTTTATTCAAAATTATTTAATTTTAATTGAATGTATTTAGTTTTTGTAATCAAATTTTTTATTTATTTTTAAATTAAATGTTTTATTTTTACACTGTTTTTCTCTAAATATTTCCACGGAGCTCTAATATATGATAATCTTCCCACGACGAAGGTCCCTCATGTTATAAATATGTCTAAGTATTATTTGCTAAATAATTCTATTAAGTTAATTATTACACTTTTTCTACTCATTAAAGCAGTGTACTGTTAGATTCATTATTTATTTATTTATTTATTCTCATTTATTTACTTATTTTAATAAAAAATTTATTTATACATTTTTAATCTCATTTTAATTTTTTTTATATTATATTAATATTATTATTTTTTAAATATTTTGCAGATTTTCTTTAAACATTTCCATCCAAATATTTAAAAGCCATCTATTTAATTTCTTGTAAAAAGACTTTAATGTTGTATTATACATTTATATTGTGAAATGTTTTATTATGAATGTCTAACAATTATGCTAACTAATTCTATTAAGTTAATTATTACACTTTTTCCACTCCTTATGGCAGTGTATTGTTAGATACATTATTTATTTATTTTCATTTTGAATAAGTTATATTTTTATTATTATTTTTTCAAATGTTACACTGTTTTTCTTTAAACATTTTCATCCTAAAATTTAAAAGCCATCTATTTAGTTTATTGTACAAAGACTTACAGAATAAAATGTATAAATTAGAAGAATAAATTAGAATAAATTATAAATATGTCTAAAAGTTATAGAAAACAATTTTACTAAGTTAATTATAACACTTTTTCTACTCGTTATGGCAGTGTATTGTTAGGTGCATTATTTATTTATTTGCTCATTTATTTACTTATTTCAATCAGATTTTGATGTATAATTTGTTTTATCCAATTTTTTATTTATTTATTGTAATCTAATTTTTATATATTTTTTTTAATAAAATTTGATTATCATTATGCAAGATATCTATCTAGTTTCTTGTATAAAGGCCCAATTTATATTGTGAAAATGTAATATTATAAATGTCTAAATATTATTTGGAAAACAATTCTATTAAGTTAATTGTTAAAAAAAATTCTACTCATTATAAGACTGTATTGTTAAGATGTATTATTTATTAATATGTCAGTCAAGTTTTTATCATTTTTTTTAAAAATTTTTTATTTATTTTTAATATTTAATTTTTGCACTGTTTTTCTCTTAACATTTCCACGGACCCCTAAATTATGATCATCTTCGCACGAGGGACCCCCATCCCAAAATGTTTTACTGTGAAAAATAAATATGATAAATGTCTAAATATTATTTGGAAAATCTTTTAAGTTAATTAAAACATTTTTACTCATTATAGCAGTCCATTTTAGATGCATTATTTATTTATTTGCTCGTTTATTTACTTATTTCAATCAAGTTTTTATCAATTTTATTTATGTATCATAATCAATTTTTGTTTTGTTTCTTAAAATAGAATGTATCTTCTTGAAACCTTGAGAAGCTGTGTGTGTGTGTGTGTGTGTTTCAGTGTATCACTGTGGCAGTGACTCTGGCTGGAGTGATGTATTCTCCTTCACCTCTCTGAATGTGTGTGTGTGTGTGTGTGTGTGTGTGTGTGTGTGTGTGTGTGTGTGTGTGTGTGTTTCAGTGTATCACTGTGGCAGTGACTCTGGCTGTAGTGATGTATTCTCCTTCACCGCTCTGAATGTGTGTGTGTGTGTGTGTGTGTGTGTGTGTGTGTGTGTGTGTTTCAGTGTATCACTGTGGCAGTGACTCTGGCTGTAGTGATGTATTCTCCTTCACCGCTCTGAATGTGTGTGTGTGTGTGTGTGTGTGTGTGTGTGTGTGTGTGTGTGTGTGTTTCAGTGTATCACTGTGGCAGTGACTCTGGCTGTAGTGATGTATTCTCCTTCACCGCTCTGAATGTGTGTGTGTGTGTGTGTGTGTGTGTGTGTGTTTCAGTGTATCACTGTGGCAGTGACTCTGGCTGTAGTGATGTATTCTCCTTCACCGCTCTGAATGTGTGTGTGTGTGTGTGTGTGTGTGTTTCAGTGTATCACTGTGGCAGTGACTCTGGCTGGAGTGATGTATTCTCCTTCACCGCTCTGAATGTGTGTGTGTGTGTGTGTGTGTGTGTGTGTGTGTGTGTGTGTGTGTTTCAGTGTATCACTGTGGCAGTGACTCTGGCTGGAGTGATGTATTCTCCCTCACCGCTCTGAGTGTGTGTGTGTGTGTGTGTGTGTGTGTGTGTGTGTGTGTGTGTGTGTGTGTGTGTGTGTGTGTGTGTGTGTTTCAGTGTATCACTGTGGCAGTGACTCTGGCTGGAGTGATGTATTCTCCCTCACCGCTCTGAGTGTGTGTGTGTGTGTGTGTGTGTGTGTGTGTGTGTGTGTGTGTGTGTGTGTGTGTGTGTGTGTGTGTGTGTGTGTGTGTGTGTGTGTGTGTGTGTGTGTGTTTCAGTGTATCACTGTGGCAGTGACTCTGGCTGGAGTGATGTATTCTCCTTCACCTCTCTGAATGTGTGTGTGTGTGTGTGTGTGTGTGTGTGTGTGTGTGTGTTTCAGTGTATCACTGTGGCAGTGACTCTGGCTGGAGTGATGTATTCTCCTTCACCGCTCTGAGTGTGTGTGTGTGTGTGTGTGTGTTTCAGTGTATCACTGTGGCAGTGACTCTGGCTGGAGTGATGTATTCTCCTTCACCTCTCTGAATGTGTGTGTGTGTGTGTGTGTGTGTGTGTGTGTGTGTTTCAGTGTATCACTGTGGCAGTGACTCTGGCTGGAGTGATGTATTCTTCTTCACCGCTCTGAATGAAAGCGTGAGTTTCAGCCCCAGGTTCGCTGTGTTCGGAGACATGGGCAATGAGAACCCTCAGTCTCTGAGTCGACTGCAGAAGGACACACAGATGGGAATGTACGACGTCATTCTGCACATCGGTGAGACCAGCGCTTCACTGTCAGAGTGTGCATGCTAGCTTTTTCACAGATTTGTTGGCATGTGGTGAAAGTGCATTACAGCATGTGATTGTTTTCTCAGGGGACTTTGCATATGACATGGATGAGGTAAGAACACACACACACACACACACACACACACACACATCAATGGCTGTTAACGTGACGTCTGTTCACATGCATCAAGTGTCACGATGATCATCAACAAGCTAATCGCATGGATAAAGTCTGAATTCTTTTCGTATGTACATTTTAAAGCCGTTTTATATATAAAAAATGTTTTTACCAAAAGGTCATAGTTTAGTTTCCATGATCATTTACTTTCTCTCTTTGACACTGACAATTAAAGGCACAGTTCAGCCGAACACGATCGTTCTTTCATCTTTTACTCACAGTCATTCAAATAGACATTTTGAAATAACTGTCTGTTTCTCAAAACATCGTAATCTGAGATGAACCAGAAAAACAAGCACTTCGGCTTCTTGAAGGTGTTCAGCAGAAGCACAGAGAGCGTCTGGAAACTGAGTTCAGTTATGGTTATGAAAGTGTCACGCTGGCTGTCTGGAAAATAGATGGATCTGATTTGATTCTGTCATGACCGAGGCTTCCAGATCAACTCAATGATGGATCGCTTTCATTTACATTACATTGACATCGATGCATTTGGTATCCAACATGTTGCATTCGATGTATTTATTTTATGTTAAAAAGTGTACATTTATCAGTTAAAAAGTGTCCGTTTTATCGGTTAAAAAGTGTCCGTTTTATCGGTTAAAAGTGTCAATTTTATCCGTTAAAAAGTGTCAATTTTATCAGTTAAAAAGTGTCAATTTTATCAGTTAAAAAGTGTCAATTCTGTCGGTTAAAAAGTGTTGATTTTATCGGTTAAAAAGTGTCAATTTTATCCGTTAAAAAGTGTCAATTTTATCAGTTAAAAAGTGTCAATTCTGTCGGTTAAAAAGTGTCAGTTTTATTGTTCATTAAGTGTCAGTTTTATCATCTTTCACGGTTCACCCTTTTGATTGTTGACCGATTCCCAGCCGCTCCATCTCTGATTTCTAATGGGAATGAAAGCGAGGCTGTGAGGGATAGACGTACATCTCTTCAGTGGGTTGTTCTGTTATTTCATGTGTTTTTGGATTGTTCAAAAATATCTTTCAGAAAGCAAAAAAACTCCAGACAACATGAGCTGTAAATTGAAATTATGTAAATATGAAAAATGTATTAAATTCAAATTATATTAAATTAATTATAATTATATATAAATATGAACATTTGAAGTGATCTAGAAGCATTATCCAGTTTTTTACAGCGGATGCCATTGAAAACACAATAAGTCTGTTCCTCACAGTCTCGCTTTCATACCTGTCGTGGCGCTGCTCTGAATAAGGTCTGTTAATGACTCCGATTTCAGAGAATCTTACAGGTTAAGTACAATTCCAGCTCTGTTGACAGTATTGTGTGTGTGTGTGTGTGTGTGTGTGTGTGTGTGTGTGTGTGTGTGTGTGTGTGTGTGTGTGTGTGTGTGTGTGTGTGTGTGTGTGTGTGTGTGTGTGTGTGTTCTCAGGACAACGGTAGGATCGGTGATGAGTTCATGAAGCAGATACAGTCCATCGCTGCTTACACACCGTACATGACCTGTCCGGGAAACCACGAGTCCGCATTGTGAGTGTGTTTAACCTGTTCTTATCCTAAACCTGATCTCAACCTCAGTGTCTTTCAGGGGGACAGGCATTACGGGACTTTAACCAGGTTACAAAGTCATATTGAGGGCAGAAATTAGCCAGATTTCCAGAATGAAAGTGTCCTAGGGATGCTAAAAATCTTCATTATTCCAAACATTTGACCGGGAGTGTAAATGATTCACCAGACGCGTGTGTTTAGTGAAGTCATGTGTGCAGTTTGACCTTTGACCACTGGAGGGAAGCACAGGCCTGTGGATTTATGTTTATTGCAGAATGTACATAAGACACGGAACAATCAACAAACTAAGACACTTCCATTGAGACTAACACACAGTTTGAATTTCAGAACAAAAAAGAAGTAAATAAATAAATAAACATAAAAACAGGAGCAAGGATGAAGACAAACCGGTAGCCGATATAGACATCAAAGAAAAATATACTAAAATAGTAAATATTTTGTCAAAGAGAAACATAGAATTTCAGACTTTCTATTATGTTTTTTGAAACATTTGAAACTCTAAAACATTTTAACAAACTCACATAGAAATATATGAAAGGAAGGCTTACATTTTTTCCATTTACAAGTATGGATATGATAGTTACCCATCAATAAATCAAAATTTACCAAACCTGTGGATTTACCTCAATAACTCACAGAAACATTGATGTTAAACATGATTGATTATGGATGGAAGTGGTTTTTGCGCTCTAATTTTTGCCTGTAATGCAGCAAACGTCTGCAGAGGCCTGTTTTTCTTACCAGCCTTGACCTTACGACCCCTGCCCGACGGAAATGACCCCTGACCCCTTAACGTTTGACCCCACCCTCTCCATTCACTGACCCTGAATTTGTCAGTGTTTAAACACACACCCGTATCTCATGTTTATGAGCCAGATGAAACTCGAGAGTGTTGGTGTGTTTCTCACTGGTGTTTGTTTCACATGATGAGTGAGTCGCTGTGGTTTTCAGTCTGTCTGTGTTTATTCTTCTTCCAGTAATTTCTCCCACTACCGGAAGCGTTTCAGTATGCCGGGACACACGGAGAATCTGTGGTACAGGTACGATTTATTATGAGAGAAAGCTGGAAAAACTCCTAAAGTTTTGCTTTAAACACAGAGTCCAGCTCTGCTAGTTTAATCATTTTCTGAACAATGAAGCATGTTTATAAGTGTGTGTGTGTGTGTGTGTGTAGCTGGAACGTCGGTCCCGCTCACATCATCTCCTTTTCCACCGAAGTGTATTTCTATCTGGAATACAGCCTTGATCTGCTCTTCAGACAGTACGAGTGGCTACGGAAGGATCTCGAGGTACAAACACAGCAGATGCTGCTGAGATGGATTGTTTTGTGGATGGTTATTGTCATAATCTTTACAATAATGTCCCATTAGTCAATGTATTAACTAAAAATGAGCAATGCATGTGGTTAACTAACTTGAACAAATGAAACCTGAAACGTTGTGTTCTGTTTAAAGGTGGGATCAGTAGTTTTTGAAATATGCTGTTTGGAAGTTACACGTTACAACAAACGTGTAGCCGATCAGCATTAGGGGGCGTATGAGGAGAGAGAACGAGCGAGAGGGAGATATGAACTGAAGAAAGAGAAAAGCTCAGAAGAAATCACTGGAAAATAAAGGGTTATGTCTGGGCAAGAGCTTTAGGACCCGTGTTAATATTAGAAACGTTTCCAGCGCTGGAGAGAGCGACGCGGGAAGGCCTGAAAACACAGGCGGATGTTGCTTTGATTCTGGTCCACACGTGAGTAACACTGATGAACACTGAGTAACACGTGAGTAACACGTGAGTAACATGTGAGTAACACGTGAGTAACACTGAGAAACACTAGTTAACATTAAGTTACATGTGAGTAACACGTGAGTAACACTGATGAACACTGAGTAACACGTGAGTAACACTGAGAAACACTAGTTAACATTAAGTTACATGTGAGTAACACGTGAGTAACACAGATGAACACTGAGTAACACGTGAGTAACACTGAGAAACACTAGTTAACATTAAGTTACATGTGAGTAACACGTGAGTAACACTGATGAACACTGAGTAACACGTGAGTAACACTGAGAAACACTAGTTAACATTAAGTTACATGTGAGTAACACGTGAGTAACACTGATGAACACTGAGTAACACGTGAGTAACACTGATGAACACTGGGTAACACTGAGTAACACTGGTTAACACTAAGTTACATGTGAGTAACACATGAGTAACACTGATGAACACTGGGTAACACTGATGGACACTGGGTAACACTGATGAACACTGGGTAACACTGATGGACACTGGGTAACACTGAGTAACACTAGGTAACACTAAGTTTACATTTACATTTACATTTAGTCATTTAGCAGACGCTTTTATCCAAAGCGACTTACAAATCAGGACTAAATTAAGCGAGTCATCATGAAGAGGCAAAAGACAACAACAACGCAAGAAGTGTTCAGAATACGAAGTTCATGCATTATTCAGAGTAGCATAAGCATGATAAGTGGGGTTTTAAGGGAAAGGTTTTTTTTTTTTTTTTTATGAGTTTAGGTGCTCATGGAAGAGATGGGTTTTCAGCTGTTTTTTGAATGTTGTCAGGGATTCTGCATTCCGGATGAGGGTGGGGAGAGTGTTCCACCAGCATGGAACTGTGAATGAGAATGATCTGGAAAGTGATTTTGTGGCTTTCTGTGATGGAACCACGAGATGTCGCTCGTTGATTGATCGTAGGCGTCTGGTGGGGATGTAGGCTCGTAGGAGTGAGTGAAGGTAGGAGGGAGCTGAGCGTGTGATAGATCTGTAAGCAAGCGTCAATGCCTTGAACTTGATGCGAGCAGCGAGAGGTAGCCAGTGCAGACAGATTAACAGAGGGGTGACGTGGGCCCTCTTGGGCTCGTTGAAGACAAGACGAGCTGCAGCATTCTGGATCATCTGAAGAGGTTTGGTAGCACATGCTGGAAGTCCGGCCAGAAGAGCATTGCAGTAGTCAAGCCTAGAAATGACCAGGGCCTGGACGAGGAGTTGTGTTGCGTGCTCAGTTAGGAAAGGCCTGCTCTTCCTGATGTTGTGCAGCGCAAACCTGCATGATCGAGCTGTCTTTGAAATGTGATCTCTGAAGGTCAGCTGGTCATCAAACGTTACTCCCAGATTTCTGACCGACCTTGATGGGGTGATTGATGATGAATCAAGCTGGATGGTGAAGTCGTGCTGTAGAGACGGATTGGCAGGGAGGACGAGCAGCTCAGTCTTTGCCAGGTTGAGCTGCAGGTGATGTTCCTTCATCCATGTGGAGATGTCTGCCAGACAGCTCGAGACCCGTGCAGCTACTGTGGGATCATCTGGTCGAAATGAGAGGAAGAGTTGTGTGTCATCAGCATAGCAGTGGTAGGAAAAACCGTGTGCCTGTATGATGTGTCCCAGTGATGTAGTGTAGATGGAGAAGAGGAGGGGACCAAGAACTGAACCCTGGGGAACCCCTGTGGTCAGTTGATGTGCTCTGGATACCTCGCCTCTCCATGCGACTTTGAAGGACCTACCTGTGAGATAGGATTCAAACCAGTCGAGTGAAGTACCTGTGATGCCCAGTGATGAGAGGCTGGACATAAGGATCTGATGGTTCACGGTGTCGAAGGCAGCAGACAGATCAAGGAGAATGAGGAGTGAAGATTTGGAAGCAGCTTTTGCAATCCGTAGGGCTTCTGTGACCGACAGTAATGCAGTCTCAGTTGAATGCCCTTTCTTGAAGCCAGATTGGTTGACATCCAGCTGGTTGTTTAGAGACAAGAAGGATGTTACTTGGTTGAAAACAGCTCTTTCAAGTGTTTTCGCAAGTTACATGTGAGTAACACTGGATAACACTGAGTAACATGTGAGTAACATGAGTAACACGTGAGTAACACTGGGGAACTCTGGGTAACACTGCGGAACACTGAGAAACACTGGGTAACACTGAGGAACATGAGGAACACTGGGTAACACATGAGTAACACTGGGGAACTCTGGGTAACACTGAGGAACACTGGATAACACTGGGGAACTCTAAGTAACATGTGAGTAACACTAAGTAACACTGAGTAACACTGGTGAACACTGAGTAACTTGTGAGTAACACTAAGTAACACTGGATAACACTGAGTAACACTGGTGAACACTGAGTAACACTAAGTAACACTGGGGAACTCTGAGAAACACTGGGTAACACTGAGTAACATGTGAGTAACATGAGTAACACTGGGGAACACTGAGAAACACTGGGTAACACTGAGGAACACTGGGTAACACTGAGGAACACTGGGTAACATGAGGAACACTGGGTAACACTGAGGAACACGTGAGTAACACTAAGTAACACTGGGGAACACTAAGAAACACTGGGTAACACATGAGTAACACTGGGGAACACTGAGAAACACTGGGTAACACATGAGTAGCACTGGGGAACACTGGGTAACACTGAGAAACACTGAGAAATACTGGGTAACACATGAGTAACACTGGGGAACACTGGGGAACACTGAGAAATACTGGGTAACACATGAGTAACACTGGGGAACACTGAGGAACACTGGGTAACACTGAGAAACACTGGGTAACACTGGGTAACACTGAGGAACACTGAGAAACACTGAGGGATAATACTGAGGAACACTGGGGTGTAATACTGAGTAACACTGGGGAACACTGAGGAACACTGAGGAACACAGGGATAATACTGAGTAACACTGGGGGGTAACACTGAGTAACACTGGGGAACACTGGGGTGTAATACTGAGTAACACTGGGTAACACATGAGTAACACTGAGGAACACAGGGATAATACTGAGTAACACTGGGTAAAACCGGGGGTAACACTGAGTAACATTGGGTAACACTGGGGGGGTAAACACTGAGTAGCACTGGGTAACACTGGGGGGGGGGTAACACTGAGTAACACTGGGGGGGTAACACTGATTAGCACTGGGTAACACTGGGGGGGGTAACACTGATTAGCACTGGGGGGTGTAACACTGATTAGCACTGGGGGGGTAACACTGAGTAACACTGGGTTTGAGTGTCATTGTGTGTCTGGAGCTGATGTGCTGTCGGCAACTAACAACCAACTAATGTTTGTAATTACTATTGTGTACTCTACGTAAATTTTTTGTGTTTCCTTGTCATTCGTTCATCATCTGCGCTTTATTTTTCGTGAAGCATTATTCTTTTGCGCATCTGCTGCGATAAACAAACACCCTCTCTTGGATTGCGTGCGTAACAGAGGACAGTTAGTGTGAGTCGCGCTGACGACTGCTAGTGACGACTGCTAGTGAATGCGGTGTTTAGCGTCAGTGTTAGCGCTCTCGACTCACTCGCAGGGGAATCAGGGTTCGAGACCGACTCGGCTGTTAGGATTGGATTGTGAGTTTTGGAGGCGGAGCAATGAAGAAGGGGTGTGTTTGTTTAGGTTGATTTCAAACATCAACATCGGCCAACAGCGTATTTCAGAAACGACTTTCTCCACCTTTAACCGCATGAGTTATAATAGTGTTGTGTGTTTGTGTGTCTCGCTGTCGTTATAATAGTGTTGTGTGTTTGTGTGTCTCAAGTGTTGTGTGTTTGTGTGTCTTGCTGGCGTTGTAATAGTGTTGTGTGTTTGTGTGTCTCGCTGTCGTGTGTTTGTGTGTCTCGCTGTCGTTGTAATAGTGTTGTGTGTTTGTCGTGGGTTCAGGAGGCGTCCCGTCCTGAGAATCGAGCGCAGAGACCGTGGATCATCACGATGGGACACAGACCCATGTATTGTTCTGACGATGATGATGACGACTGCACACGCTTCCAGAGCTACGTATGTGTCTGACCTGATCTGACATTCAACAGCTGATCTGAGGACAGCCTTCTAATGTCTTCAGTTCATTCTCATCTGTCCACGTGTTTAACCTCACACACGCTGTCCTCTCGAATCTATTAAAGTGCCCCGATTATGCTAAAGGCTCCTAATTTAGTTTTGGAGTCTCTTACAACAGGTTGTGAAAGAACGTTGGCTCAGTTTCTTTGTAATTATTAAGAAATTTACTAGCAGTTTTAAACTTTTACTAAACAGTTTTAAACTAAACAAGTTTAAAAAAAAATCAGTGTAAAAATGATGCTTGAGGATTCAGATGATCTAGAGTTTATAAAGATTCATAAATATTTTTTAGACCATAAACAGTAACATTACACAGATGTAAACAATCACATTTCAGAAATGTTTGCATAGTAACAAAAAAAACATTTTTAAAAAGGTTTGCTGAAGGATCTGGAAATAATGTGATGAATCTCCTAAACTAGTTCTTCTAGAAGAGTGATTTATCCGTCTGTGAAATATAAACTCGGCTGTTCTCTGATATAAACCTGAAGGAATCTAGTCAGACAGTGTTTCTGTGATCATTGTGCATCAGACGTTTGGTGTAAAGATGGATCCGCCTCAGATTAATGGTGTGTTTGTAACGTAATGTAAATGTGAATGTGTTTGTTCATGATCTATCTCCGTCTCAGGTCCGCATCGGACGCAACGACACCAAACCTGTTGCTCCTGGACTGGAGGATTTATTCTATCAGTATGGTACAGATTTTGGTCAATTTTACTTCCATAACATTCATCTTCTTTTAGACCTAGTGGAAAGAAAACAAGTGTTTATTTTAATATTTATCTATTAGCGTTTGCAGAGTCAGAAATCTCCACTTTAGCAGCTTTACACACTTTACACTTTTAATCCCATCTATATTCTGAAGGGTTTGTTCATATATCATAACATTTTACCCCTAAAAACATGGAGAAAATGTATTTGTTTTTTATCCAATGTTCATATTTTTGAAAATATATGCAAATGAGTGCATATTTAATTAGATAATGCATCATTTGCATATTGAAACAGCATTTCTGAAAACTGGGGAAGTATAATGCTCTTTATTAGATATAGTTTTCACTCATATTCACCTGTAGTTTATTGCCTTCAGGATGCCTGCACATGTGGATCTGTATAATTAATCTATAATGATGAGCTGAATGATTACGTTGACGTGTGTGTGTGTGTGTGTGTGTGTGTGTGTGTGTGTGTGTGTGTGTGTGTGTGTGTGTGTGTGTGTGTGTGTGTGTGTGTGTGTGTGTGTGTGTGTGTGTGTGTGTGTTGCAGGAGTGGATCTGGAGCTCTGGGCTCATGAACACACGTATGAGAGACTCTGGCCTGTGTACGGATACAAGGTAATCATGTGCTGACATCACTTGATCAGTTAAAGTGCCCCTATTAATGCTTTTTGGGATATGATTTATGGGATATTATCGTTCATGCTTCGAGTATTAAAGCTGTTTGTGAGTGTAAAAGCTCTGCAAAGTTTCAAAGATCAAAGATAAATGGAGATTTTAAAGAAAGAAGTGATTCTGAACTGAAACGAGTCGTCAGTAATTCAGTCTCACTTCCTGCTGTAGGTTTGTATCTCATTAGCATAATGCCCGCCTCTGGTCTTGATTGGCTGAACAGCGTCTTTTAGCTCCGCCCTCAAACACTGTAGTTTATCTGAGACTGGAAGAGTTTGGCTCGTGTTGTTCATGTCGAGAAGACGCTGATTTCTGAGATCGATACGGTAAAACCCACGCCATCGTTACTGTTCGTATCACTGTGATCAAGAGCTGAGATTCAGATATGATAATGAGCGTTTGCTTTCTGACCAATCAGAGCAGTCAGCTCTCAGAGAGGCGGAGCTTAGAGAGACTGAATCTCCGATCGAAGCGTTTCAGACACTGAGAGAAAGAGCTGATGCTGCAGTGGAGATTATGAGAGAATTATGTGTTGAGGTGATCATGATAATTACTGTAAGATGACGTGTCTCTGTGTCTCGCAGGTGTTTAACGGGAGCTCTGAAGAGCCGTATGTGAATCCTAAAGCACCCGTGCATATAATCACCGGATCAGCCGTGAGTATCATCAGTGTGAAACACAACATCACTTACACTCATGCCTTCATTATGGAGATCTAGCTGACTGCGTACTACAGTAAACTACAGTAAACTACAGTAAACACTGTGTGCTGTTTATCACAGATCACAGTAAACATTTATTAGTTACTTTATCACATGACCTAAACTATACATTATATAAACTATAAACATTTACAGGGTTCGCACAAGGTGCTTGAAGTGTTGAATTTGACTTTTTGAAATGTAATGTTTGAAATGTCATCTTTCTGAAAAGTACTTGAATTATTGAAAGACAATGAATGTGAAATTAGAGTTTAATTTTATCGATAAAAAAATATTTTCATGCAAAATTAACACCGCAGCTCATCTGATATAGAGCCATTTCACACGACTACCAACGCGATATTGCTCATAAATATACAAGTATATGATACAGTTTTCATTCTTCAGGTCCGTCATATAGTCATAGAAATAAATCAGCGATATCTTTATCATAATATCCTTTCAATAGTTAAAGTTCCAGTCATTGCATGTGCTGCACTTTATTTGTACCATTTCATTTTATTTGTTTATTTTTATTTATCTATTCACCCTTTTTCTAAATTTGAAAGATAATAAAGATATTGTTTAATTAGTGAAGTCCTTGAAAAGCATTATCATTTCTCAGTATCTGTACGAACCCTGCATTTATTACTTTATCACATGACCCAAACTCAGCGCCTTTAAAGAGACTGACATCTACAGACGCTAATAGATCATGTGCAGTACAATAAACACTTGCTTTCTGCTAGTCTAGTTATGAAAAGCCAGACTGCTCAGTGTGTGAAAACACCAGGTTTTGCCTGTAGTGTCGTGCCATCACTGCAAATGGAAGGTCATGTTGAGTGCATTGCATTGTGGGATGTTGATGCACACTGATTTTGTCTGGTCAGGGATGTCGAGAAAAGCACGACGGCTTCATCCCTAAGCCTCGAGACTGGAGCGCGTTCAGAAGCTCTGATTACGGATACACACGCATGCGTCTGATCAACAACACACACCTGTACCTGGAGCAGGTGTCCGACGACCAGGTGACACACACTTCACTTGCGTAAAGCCTTGCTGCTCTCTTCTCCTCTATTGTGTCGTATATCTGAGAGAAACACTTCAGGAACAAGGACAGATGTGGGCGGGGCTTGATTGCGTCTGTGGGGAATTGATTGGATGGTTTGCTATTGGCTGATCTCCTGTGAGTGACAGGTTATAGCCCCGCCCACATTATCAGAGAAGAGAAGAGATGTTATTCTGCTTCAGGATTATTAACACAATAATGATGTGCACACATAAATCATTCAGAACACACACAGCAAGAATTGTCCATTTGATTTCATGGTGACTTTAATGTCCATATGTGTGAGATCTACAGTGTGTCTCTGTCTGCAGTACACACACACACACACACACACACACACACACACTCACTCTCTGTCTCTGTCTACAGTACGGTAAAGTGATCGATCAGATCACGCTGGTGAAGGAGAAACACGGACCGGACGCCTGGCTCTGAAGATCCTGATCCACATCACACACACACTTACACACACACACACACACACACACACACACACACTCTCTCTCTCTCTCTCACACACACACACACACACACACACACACACACACGCGCACACACTTACACACACACACACACACACACACACACACACACTCTCTCTCTCTCTCTCTCTCACACACACTCACACACACACACTCTCTCTCTCTCAGGAAACACTGAAACCCAATCAGAAGCACTTTAGCTGTAATCACACACTGGAGAAACAGAAGCTCAGACGTGGATCTCCTCCTAAAGCTCTCGCAGGAACACACACATGTTTGGAGTTTGAAGAGGAGACGAATCTTCAGACTGATGAATCCCGCTGGATAATCTCCAGGGAAACTGGTTCTCCTCACAGGAGGACACACAGATCACGCGTGATTGATTACACTCATCCCACATGTGGTTAAAGGGTCTGGAACTTATTGATCATTTAAACGTCTTCCTTGATCTGCTTGTAAATGATTATACTTTAGTAAGGAGATAAACTGTATGTAATCTACTTCATTTTCTAAACCCATGAAATCTGTTCCAGAACCTCGTGAGCGGCCTACAGCATTTAATGCAGACATCATGCTGCTTTTTAAGGGGACGTTCACACAGAACACGATTTGAGATGCATATTTTTTTATTCATATCTTTTTTACTTGAGCGCCGCGTTTTTATAACTCGTGTTTTGCATGAGATTAATGATAAAAATATACTAATGTAATAATATCTCATTTTATTTTCTCAATTAGCTACTACAGTTGCACTGAATCTAGAGCATGTTTACATTCTGTAGAAAATCTATGCAAAAACGCAGTGCAATTGTAGAATATAATTGAGAAATAGTAATACTATTGCATTGGTGTTTTTATTATTAATAGTCATCTCATTTAAACTGAATTATGTGAGCTAATGTTTGAGGTTTGGAATCGAGCGATTACTCTTTGAACTTCACGATAAGCTTTAATAAATTCATCTTGTGTCAGCAACTGGTGTGTGTGTGTGAGGAACGCTGGAGTCTCTTCAGGGAAACATCAGGTTCTGGTTTCAGTTCTTCAGGATGAAGATCAGAGATCTGCGTTTAAAGTGATGGACATATTTGTGG
The DNA here is from genome assembly GCF_951802725.1 of Rutilus rutilus. NCBI lineage: Eukaryota > Metazoa > Chordata > Actinopteri > Cypriniformes > Leuciscidae > Rutilus > Rutilus rutilus. The sequence goes on from NC_140226.1 coordinate 34,882,698, forward strand.
TCGCGCGGATCAGCGGGAGAAAACGAGCTTTCGCTCAGGACTGATTCACATTATAGAGTTAATTCACATTACTCTGTTCCACATGGCAGAGAGTTCGTTGTATTTCTGAAGAGTCTGGAAACGGTAAGCTTGAGCTGCCACGTATAGTATAAAAAACTATTTTAACCCTCATCCTTCCCGCGCGTTCTGTAACAAACCCTTCCCTCGCGAAACCCTAAAATTATACTTTTAAAGACTTTTTTTTATAGCTTATTTCATTTTGATAATAATTTTTTTTTTGGTACTATACGGTTATCTGGACCACATGTGATGACCATAGACAGTGGTGATGACCTACCCCAACCCCGCCCCTAAACCTACCCGTCACTAGGGTTACGACCTATGGTTTACGACCAACCAAGAGCGGTTGTGATCACGTGTGGTCCGGATAACCGTATAGTAGGCTACCTTTTTTTTCTATTTTTAAATGCAAAATTGTAAAAAAAAAAGTGGAGCTTTTTATTTTATTTACCTTTAAATTACTAGATTTGATCAATAAATAAGCACATTCTTCACATTCTTTCAACTTATATTCAAAATAACTCACAATTTCATGCATAACCCTTTTAATTCAGCTCTAAATATCTTACATTGGGAGTCTTTGCCGACCTCTTGGCCTTGGACCCCTCTGATGAACACTCAATCAAAATGCCTCAATCATTCACTCAATTTTTACAAATATTTCAAAAATATTTTCGAAGGATGAGGGTAATTGAGTTTAAAAACTATAATCTCGTTCTTCAAGGGCTGATTTGTGCAGCATCTGTGTTTACTGGAATCTACAGCAACAGTCCAGCAAACTTCATTCAGTAATGTGGGGCGGGGCTTGGTTCTATATTATTGTTGATTGGACGGTGAGATGTGGGCGTGGCACTCATACATGGAGGCGGGTCTGATTGCAGTGGGAAAGGGGCGGAGTTTAAGTGCACTAAATGTCTTCTAAAAGTCTAGCGATTCACTGGAAGAGTCATATTAAAAAATAAACATAGAAATCCGGTTTCTAGACAGTATTCTTTTTTTTCTCCAGTGCATAATTCGTATTCCAGGATAGACTATTTTTTGCTGGACAAGAAACTCCTCCCCCTGCTGAGGTCTAGTGAATATGATCGTATCGTTATCTCTGACCATAGCCCAGTAACAATGGTGCTCTGCTTTCCAGAAAACGAGCCTCCACAACGCAACTGGAGACTTAACCCACGTCTTTTGTCTGATGAAGATTTTGTTAACTTCCTATCCGCCCAAATCGACTTCTTTCTAGAAACAAACCAATCACCAGACACGAGCCACTCGAACCTGTGGGAGGCAATGAAAGCATATTTACGTGGTCAGATAATATCTTATAATGTAAGCATGAACAGAAAACGGTCAGCACGCCTTAATGAGTTGATCTCTTGGATAAAGGACGTTGATCATAAAAATTCTGAAGCTCCATCTGCAGCTCTTTGTAAAGAGAGAATAGGTTTGTTAACAGAATTCGATACTCTCTCATCTGGAGTCGCTGAGGAGCTTTGTCTTAAATCTCGTCAAGAATTTTACGAGCATGGGGAACGAGCCAGCAAACTACTAAGCCATCAGCTAAGGCAATCCGCAGAGGCTGGATTTCTAGCAGAGATTAACACTCCAGAAGGGATAACCACAGATCAAAAAAGCATAAATAAACAATTCAGAAAATTTTTTGAAGACCTCTATGCTAAGTTAGCTCAGTTTTTCGATGGTCTCGAGATTCCAACCGTAGGCCGACAAGACAGGGCAGATCTTGATAGTAACATTTCAGCAGCCGAAATTGATCGGGCAATTAAAAAAATGAAGAGCGGTAAGGCTCCGGGGCCGGATGGCTTCCCTATTGAATTTTTTTTTAAATTCTCATTTAAACTAACCCCTCTTTTAAAAAATGTATATACCGAGGCATTGGAGCGTAAGACTCTCCCTCCCACAATGACCCAGGCCACTATCTCAGTCCTTCTTAAGAAAGGAAAGGACCCTCTGAAATGTGAGTCATTTCGGCCTGTGAGTCATACTCTGCTGCGATTACAAAATCTTGACCACGGTTCTGGCTAGTAGATTGGAGTCTGTTATGCATACAGTGATACATCCAGATCAGACTGGTTTTATTACTGGGCGGCAGCTTTTTGGCAACATACGAAGGCTTTTTAATATTCTTTACTCCCCGGAAACTCCACCTACAGCAGAGGTTTTGCTCTCCCTCGATGCTCACAAAGCATTTGACCGGATTGAGTATGAGTATCTTTTTGCAACTCTGGGGAGGTTTGGTTTTGGACCGGCTTTTTGTTCGTGGATAAGGATGTATGCTACCCCGCAGGCCTCTGTCCGTACTAATAAAATAATCTCCAACTATTTTCCTATAGGTAGAGGGACAAGACAGGGCTGTCCATTGAGCCCACTTCTGTTTGACCTCGCCATTGAACCACTAGCGGTTGCACTTAGGAGTGCCGAGGAGCTCACGGGTGTTGTCAGGGGGGGGGGGCCTCTATATGCGGACGACCTGATACTGTACCTGTCCGATCCTTGCACCTCTATTCCTAAGGCATTAGAAATTATCTCTAACTTTGGAGAGATTTCAGGCTACAAAATCAACCTTACTAAGAGTTTGCTCTTCCCTATTAACGACCAGGCTCGGCAGATGTCTTTTGAGGCATATCAACTAAAAGAAACTGGCAACACTCTTACCTATCTTGGCGTTTCAGTAACCAGCAAATACGGTGATTTATTCAAGCATAACTTTAAACCAGCCCTGGAAAGGGCCAAACAGGACCTTTCCCGTTGGTCAGCGCTGCCTATATCGCTTGCTGGCAGGGTTAATTCTGTCAAGATGATAATTATGCCCAGGTTCTTATTTTTGTTTCATACAATACCTGTTTTTATCCCAAAGTCTTTTTTCAAAGAGCTATATCTACCTTTATTTGGAACAAGACCATCCCACGAATAAGGAGGTCACATCTGGAGAAAGAGAAAGAGGCGGGAGGCTTAGCACTACCACATACTGGGTCTCTGCGTCTTACGAGGGGGGTGGACCTGTATGGGTTGAAATGGAACAACATTCCGCTCATCCGGTGTCCCTACCTTCTTTAGGATGTGCGCCATTGCCACTCAGTAAGCAGCACCTTACAAATAATCTTATTGTGAGTGGCTCACTTCGAATATGGTCCCAATTCAGGACCCACTTCAGACATAGACAGGCTATGTCCTCTCTCCCAATCTCGGCCAACGCACTCTTTCCACCCTCACTCATGGATACAGCACTTAAGTCATGGTTCAGGAATGGTCTGAAACGGGTGAAGGATCTTTTTAAGGATGGTGTGTTCATGTCATTTGAGCAGCTGGTAAATGAGTATAATATCCCCAGTTCGCATTATTTCAGGTATCAGCAGGTGCATGTCTTTGTTCGGAAACATGTCCCTTCCTTTCCGTTACTTTCGTCAAATAGCTGGATAGAGGAGTGGTTGGAGGGGGATCTAAATCAAAGAGGAGGAGTGAGCAGGTTATATGAGGATATTCAGATGATCGCCTCGCCGTCACTTAGTCATATTAGGGCAGGATGGGAGGGGGAACTAGGATTTAGACTAAATCTGGATAGTTTTCTTCTAGAAAGACAAAAAGTTCAGGTGGAGAAAAAAACGTTTTCTTTACCTTGACATGTTTCGACTGCAACCTGCAGTCTTCCTCAGAAGCGTCATCTGACAGCTGTGACGTGTCGTTTATCAGCTGTTATTTCCTGGGCGTGGCCAACCCGGCGGACCTGACAGTTCTGGCCACGCCCTGCCCCCCCGCCGCTCGATGGTCTCTGGAGGATGGTGTTCCATGTGTGTGAGAGCATGTAGGCTCCCTCGTCCCAGTTGATGGTGTCTTTGGCCCGCTTCCTGATTTCAATCGCCTCCTTTATCCATCTTCTGTATTTGTTTGGTTCTGATCTGATGATGTGTCCGTTGTCCCAGTCCATAATGTGGTTATTTTGCAATGATCTGATATGGCTGATTTTAGTTGTTCCTGTTGTGCTTTTTCCTTTTGAGTTCTTGTGAACTTCAATATATATATCCACGTAACAGTCGTCCTGTTGTTTCTTTTTCACATTCTTTCTGATGTTCTTTCTTTCTTGTGTTGAATGACCTGCCTGTTTCTCCTACGTATGTTTTATTGCATGATTTGCACGGTATCTCGTATATGACGTTACATTTTTTGTCTTGCTCTATTTTGTCCTTGGGGTGTACCAGTAACTGCCTTAGCTTTGTGTATGGTTTTACTACTGTGTTTATGTTGTATTTTCTCATTGCCCGCTGTAATGGTTCTGTTATGCCTCTGATATATGGTAGGGTTACTATGTCCTTGTTTCCGGTTTCAGATTTCGTTTTTGTTTTTGGCCTGGTTTGCTTGTTTGCGACTTGTTCTTTTCCTTTGTTTATGGCCCATGTCGGATATTGGCAGCGTGCAAGTGCGAGTCTGATATGTTTTTCCTCTTTCTGTCTGTCTTTTTCCTCCGTGATGAAACTGGTCCGTTCGTAAAGTGTTCTCACTACTGATAATTTGTGCGCCGTGGGATGTTCAGATGTCCAGAGTAGATATTGGTCGGTGTGTGTTGGTTTCCTGTAGACTGTTATTTTGATGCTGCTGTCATCCTCTCTGTGGTGGATCTTTAAATCTAAAAAAGCTATGGTTCTGTTGCATTCTTCCTCATGTGTGAATTTTTTATTTCCAGTGGGGTCAATACTGTTTAGGTGGTCGATACTGATTTAGACTGTCGGACGACTCCTGGCAAAGCGCAATTAAGAGAATACATTCAACTTCGATTTGTATCAGACATGGTTTGCTTCAGTTTAAGGTGCTCCACAGGCTTCATTTATCTAGGATTAAGCTTGCCAGGATATATCCAGATGTCGAACCGACTTGCTCCCGATGCCGTCAGGCTCCGGCTACCCTCTATCATATATTCTGGGCTTGCCCAAAGTTAATACAGTTTTGGTCTTTAATTTTTGACACTTTTTCTTACATTTGTGACAGAGAGATAAGCCCTGCTCCTGAAATCGCAATATTTGGTGTGACCCCTGCTGGGATGGCAATATCTGGTGCACAATCAGACGCCATTGCGTTTTCATCTCTATTGGCCAGACGTCTTATTTTGCGCAATTGGAAGTCAGATATGCCTCCCACACACAGGCGCTGGGTTGAGGATGTAATGGCACACTTGAAACTTGAGAAGTTGAAACACACGATCAGGGGTTCAACCCAGAGATTTTATACGGTCTGGCAGCCATTTCTGGATTATTTTAACTTACAATTTCCTGCTGAAAACACTGGGACATAATTGATTCACAGGCTCTGTAACTCTGTAGCATGTCAGTTTATCTATTTATCTTTTTTTTTTTTTTTTTTTGGTTATTGTCATTTATTATTGTGTATGTTGGGGTTAAAAATTACAAAAAAAATTTTTTTTTAATTTTATAGACGTTAAAGTTTACGGTAAAGCAAATGTTCTTACCTAAACATTTTTATTTTATACAAAATATATATTTTACAAAATAAAATATATTCACAAGATATTTTACAAAGCCGTACGTCTAACCAAGTTGATATCACAAAAATTAAAGGGATTTAAACCATGAAAACAAAATGTCAAAACATTTCACAGGATGAATTTTGAGTTTTGTAGTTAATAAATTTAACCCTTTAAAACTCATCTTTGATCACCGAAATGACATTTAAGCGTTTTTTCCACACACATATAAACAACATTTAAAGCTGGATTTACACCACAAGGGGACTTTAAGAGTTTGAATGATACTTCATTTCATTCATGATGATTACTAAATGTGTGATGATACAAGAAGTGCCCCTGACAGTGAACTTGAACAGCAGGAACGTCTAAACTAACAGAGTAAATATGGACCAAATGTTGATGGTTGGTGAAATATTTCTTAATGTTCTGGATGAGGAGCAGCAGATAAAGTGTGTGTCCTCAATGAAACACACATCTTGATCTTGAGGAAACTCACAGCGATTGTAGCGAGACGTGAAGTGTGTGTTGTGTGTGTGTGTTTCACAACATTCCCGAGGGACAGACACACTTCTGGTGGTTGTTTTTCTCCTTCATTAGACGAAACAGAAGTTTTCTTCTCTAGATGTTCCAGTTCCTCCTCCTCCTGTGTTTTCACATCTGAGCCGTTCCTGACACACACACACACACACACACACACGAGACACAACAGGCATGCCGGGAAAGATAAGCTTCCACAGTGTTTACATCTTCACTGCATGGAAATGTGTGTGGAATATGAATTTCATTCATTTTGTGCCATATTGGTGATATTCACTGCAACAAATGATGTTCTTCCTCAGTGTTTCTGTCTGGTTTTCCAGCACTAATATCTAAACATTCTTAAATCAAGATACTTTTACTGGAGAAGCTAAATGAAGTGAAGATATTAATGAAAAAAATATCAAAATGAAGTGAGTTTGTGCTTAAACCAAGAACAAATAACTGGTTTCAACTCAATAATCTTAATGACTCCATAGGCAGATATTTGTTCTTCTTCTAAGCAAAAACTCGTTTCATTTTGATATTTTTTGCATATCATCATCATCAAGGCCTTTTGCAGCACAAGCTCCGATCTGAACGGTGTCTAACATGCCGTCTTTCTGTGCAAAAGCTGGTGTAAGCATGGCAGGACAGAGTCGTGGATCACGCCCGCCGCAGCACAGCCGAGAAATAGATGCCAAACGAGGCGGGAGCGAGGACACCCCTGCTTTACTCCGCAGCAGACGTCAAGCTCATCTGAGCGGGCACCGCTGAACTGTACGGTTGCCCGCATCCCATCATGGAAGCCTTGGAGTATTGCCAAAAGAGTTGACAACCGAGTCGCTGCAGAACGTGGAAGAGACCAGAGCGACTCACATGATCGAAAGCCTTAGTCAGATCGACAAACACCATGTACAACTGTTCCGCACACTTCTCCTGAAGCTGGCGTACCGGGAAAATCATGTCCAAGGTCGAGCCACCAGCACGGACACCGCACTGACTCTCCGGCAGCACTGGTCAGCAACGCGCTGCAGTCTTGGGAGGATTACACGGGCAAGGCATTTTCCCGGAAGGCTAAGGAGCGAGATACCTCGTTGTTGCAGTCCTGCCTGTCAACCTTATTTTTATAAAGAGTGGCGATGTTGGCGTTCTTGAGTTCGCTAGGGATGCATTTGTTCTGCCAACAGCATCGAAACAAGCAGTGAAGCCGCCTGACCAGCACTGCCCCGCCACACTTCAGCCGCTCCGCTGGAGTCCATCGCTGCCCGGTGACTCGTTCTTCTTCAGAGCTGCAATCGCATGCTCGTTTCCATTGTTGAGATCTCCGCATCCAGCTCGTTGAGGACAGGTAGATGTGGTTGAACAGCGTTCAAGTCGGCGTCCACAGGAGTGCCATACAGCGAGCCGTAATGCTCGACCCATCTACCAAGCTGGCCTGGGAGGTCATTGCCGCGTTTCCATTACCCTACAAATTGCGAATTGAAAATACGGCCAATGGAAACACGTCAATTTTGCAAAAATTCCCATTTATCGCGAAAAAGTTTTCCCGCTCGCATGAGGAGGTTTATCAGGCAATTCGAAAAAGAAATATTTCGCAAAACTGCAATGGAAACAGTTTTTGCGCATTTACAGGTCAGCTGACGTGATGACGCGGTGTGTTTGGACAGAAGACAAGACAGAGCTCTTTATTAAATTCATAAAAGACGAAAGAATTACAGGAATAATGGAATCTAAACCTCAAATAAATGCCACAATCAAGACCTCGCAGCAGATCTGAGGGAGAAACACCCAGAAACTCCTCATATGTGCCGCTCACAGTATAATAAGGGTCGTTTCTTATAATGCTTGGAAACACACATAGGTCTCCTTCCATTAATAATAATAGCCAGTGCAGTGGCTGGGATATAGTACATAAACCCACTAACGTCCATTGCCATGGGTTTTGGAATGATTTTTACTTTTAAAAATGAAGAAACGCCGTCATTTCGCAATAGTTTTTTGTCGACATTTAGAAAAAATCGCAAAAGTTGCGCAAATCTGTAATGGAAACGCGCCTACTGATGCCGCTGTACATGCCCATATGCCCCCAGTACTTGCACACCGTTCTACCTTCTCACTGAGGTCCTGCCAGTACCGCGCGTAGGCCTGGCGTGTAAGACGCTTGACGTCATTCCTGGCCTTACGATAGAGAGCGATGGTGGAGTCGTTTCTGTCTTGGAGAGCACTGAGACGCTTGTCAGCTAGGGCCGGGAGCAGAGTAGCAGAGCCCGAAGACCTCAGGTGCAGCCTCCGCCATGGAGCTTAGCTCGGCCCAAGCCCGAAGACCTCAGGTGCAGCCTCCGTCATGGAGCTTAGCTCGGCCCAAGCCCGAAGACCTCAGGTGCAGCCTCCGCCATGGAGCTTAGCTCGGCCCAAGCCCGAAGACCTCAGGTGCAGCCTCCGTCATGGAGCTTAGCTCGGCCCAAGCCTGAAGACCTCAGGTGCAGCCTCCGTCATGGAGCTTAGCTCGGCCCAAGCCCGAAGACCTCAGGTGCAGCCTCCGTCATGGAGCTTAGCTCGGCCCAAGCCCGAAGACCTCAGGTGCAGCCTCCGTCATGGAGCTTAGCTCGGCCCAAGCCCGAAGACCTCAGGTGCAGCCTCCGTCATGGAGCTTAGCTCGGCCCAAGCCCGAAGACCTCAGGTGCAGCCTCCGTCATGGAGCTTAGCTCGGCCCAAGCCCGAAGACCTCAGGTGCAGCCTCCGTCATGGAGCTTAGCTCTCGGCCCAAGCCCGAAGACCTCAGGTGCAGCCTCCGCCATGGAGCTTAGCTCGGCCCAAGCCCGAAGACCTCAGGTGCAGCCTCCGTCATGGAGCTTAGCTCGGCCCAGGTGTTTTCAGGAGTGCCCTGAACTCTGACGTGAAGGCCCTCCATACACGCACAGAAACTTGCCCATATTCATGTTTCCGCATCAGGGCACACACGCATTTATTTTTTCATTTTTAATTCTAGTTTTAGTTAAATCTTTAGCAATTTTGTTGGTTTTATTATTATTTTTAAATGTTTTTACATATTTTCTTTGAT
>NC_140226.1:34904325-34916825 GCF_951802725.1 Rutilus rutilus
TAAAGGATCTGGTCTTTAATAATGTTCTCAAAATGTAACATTATTAATACATCGCAGACGGAGTTTCAGTTGGACATTTTTAAATGTAACTTGTTTCGGAACGTTCAGAGAACATTCAAATGTAACGTTCCAGAATGTTTAGAAGAATGATACAGTGAAATGTTCCTTTAACGCTCACATGACCGAGAGAAACATTTTAAAATACAGTTTTAAACATTTAGAGAGAACGCAGAAATAACATTTTCATAACTTAATGGGAACAGAACATATTTTTGTTGGGAATATCCATTCGCAAGAAACTGTTTTCACAATCCATTTACTTTTCAGAAACTTCATCAGATATGAGACTCGAACTCTACAGAAGACAATAGAGTCATTATTCCGATCACTTTATCCTCTTTAATCCTGTGAGATTAATGTCTGGAAGAGGAGCTCCGTTATCTCCAGCGTTCCTGAGGAACAGAACATGGGAATCTCGGAGACGGACTGTGAGGGATAAAGAACTGGATCCTGAACTGGATCATGACTGTATGACTGATCGCTTCACGACTTAAACACACGGACACAAAACTAGAACGTCAACATAATCCTTGTTTCTTCCTTCAGTCTTTCAGATGCTGATGTTTCCTTCAGAAAGTCCGGATCTAGTTTCCATGAGTGTGAGTTTCATCACTGATTCTGTTTATTACTGTGAAGCTGTTCTGTAGAAACACTGTAGAAATACATGATTTCTGGAACACAAACTCCAGGGATGAGGCTGTTAATGTTTGTCTCGGATGAATCCAGTTTTCCATGTAAGAGGAAACGTGAGGAACATCTGCTTTTCCACTCGCTGTTCCTGCGCAGACAGTCAGTCGAGTTCCTACACACATCTACACACATCTACACACATCTACACACATCTACACACACATCTACACACATCTACACACATCTGCACACACCTGCACACATCTACACACACATCTACACACACCTGCACACATCTACACACATCTACACACACATCTACACACACATCTACACACATCTACACACACATCTACACACATCTGCACACATCTGCTCATCTACACACATCTGCACACATCTGCTCATCTACACACATCTGCACACATCTGCACATCTACACACATCTGCACATCTACACACATCTGCACATCTACACACATCTGCACACATCTGCACACATCTGCACACATCTACACACATCTGCACATCTACACACATCTGCACACATCTGCACACATCTGCACACATCTACACACATCTGCACACATCTACACACATCTGCTTCATCCACAGAGTATTTATTGTTCTGACTCACTGTCAGGTATTTGTTCTTGTTTTGAACTCAAACTCGCTTCATTTTGACGCATTTTTTCAGAAAGCAAGACTAAATATCTTCAGTGATTTTGTTTCCAGTAAATGTGTCTTGATTGAAGAGCGTTTAGATGTTTGTGCTGGAAAACGAGACACTGAGGAAGAACATCATCTCTGCAGTGCAGAACCAGGTCAAAGGTCGTGCTCTTCTAGAAACTGTTAAACATCAGTCATCACTCTCTTCAGATCTCAGTATATACAGTAGTCTCTCTCTCTCTCTCTCTCTCTCTCTCTCTCACACTCACACACACACTCTCTTTAGATTTCTCTCTCAGCTCGAGGTTGAACTATGATCGTCTCAGGAGAGACTCATAAATTCTTCTGTTGAATGAATGGAGATTAAATGGCGAAGCTCGACAGGAGGAAGAATCTTTACTGACGTTTGTCCAAGAATATGGAGACTGTACAAAGACGTGTAAAGGTAAAATATTACTATAATTATCTATAAATACTATAAATATCCTCATTAAATTTGACAATTCAAGTTTATTTGTAAAGCGCTTTTTACAGTATATATCGTTAAGAAGAAAGCTTATGAAAAAAAAGATGTTGGATTATAATGTAATCTCTTTACGTATATGTAAGACATAATATAATGTAAATAATGTAATTCTCACTCTTTCACTGGACTGCTGTATGTCTGTGGCTTCAGTGTTCGCAGTGAACAGGAGTGTGTGTTGCAGCAACAGCCTGTAGAGAGTGAGAGAGAGAGAGAGTGAGTGAGAGTGAGTGAGTGAGTGAGAGTGAGAGAGTGAGTGAGTGAGAGTGAGAGAGAGAGAGTGCGTGAGAGTGAGAGAGTGAGTGAGAGTGAGTGAGAGAGTGAGTGAGTGAGAGTGAGTGAGTGAGTGAGAGTGTGTGTGTGAGAGAGTGAGTGAGAGTGAGAGAGAGAGTGAGTGAGAGAGAGTGAATGAGAGTGAGTGAGAATGAGAGAGAGTGAGTGTGTGTGAGAGTGAGTGAGTGTGTGTGAGAGAGTGAGTGAGTGAGAGAGAGTGAGTGAGAGTGAGTGAGTGAGTGAGAGTGAGAGAGTGAGTGAGAGAGAGAGAGAGTGAGTGAGTGAGTGAGAGAGAGTGAGTGAGTGAGAGTGTGTGTGTGAAAGAGTGAGAGAGAGTGAATGAGAGTGAGTGAGAATGAGAGTGAGTGTGTGTGTGAGAGTGAGTGAGTGTGTGTGTGTGAGAGAGTGAGTGAGTGAGAGTGAGAGAGAGTGAGTGAGAGTGAGTGAGAGAGTGAGTGAGTGTGAGAGAGAGTGAGTGAGTGAGTGAGTGAGTGAGTGAGTGAGTGAGTGAGTGAGTGAGTGAGAGAGAGTGAGTGAGTGAGAGAGAGAGTGAGTGAGAGAGAGAGTGAGTGAGTGAGAGAGAGTGAGTGAGAGTGAGTGAGAGAGTGAGAGAGAGAGTGAGTGAGTGTGAGAGAGAGAGAGAGAGAGAGAGTGAGTGAGAGAGAGAGTGAGTGAGTGAGAGAGAGTGAGTGAGAGAGTGAGTGAGTGAGTGAGTGAGTGAGTGAGTGAGTGAGTGAGTGAGAGAGAGTGAAAGAGAGTGAGTGTGTGAGAGAGAGAGTGAGAGTGAGAATAAAATAAAGGGCCCTATTTTAATGATCTAAAAGCATGGTCTACAGCACACAGCACTTATGGCGCGTCCGAATCCAGTTTTGCTAGTTTAACGACGGGGGAAATGGTTGGCGCTCCCGGCGCATGGTCTAAAAGGGTCGTCCCTATTCTCTTAATGAGTAATGGGTGTGTTTTGGGATTTACGTGCGTTAAACCAATCAGAGTCTCATCTCCCATTCCCTTTAAATGCCAGTCCCGCTATGGCGGATTCACTATTTACATGACGGAATCTGATAGTGGAAAGACCGAACGCGTCTCCAGAGCGCAAACGGATCTGCTCGTGCGCGAGGTCAAAGTGGGCTAGCAGAACATCTACGGGACAAGCCGGATTCACCATATCTTTATGCACACAATAATAATCTTTTACATTGTAACCTTTTATTTTAAATATTTGCATATAAATGCATGTTTGTGTGTTGCTGTGCGTCCCTGTGTGTGTAATAAGCAGAGTGTGTGTGTAATAAGCAGAGTGTGTGCGTTGTGGACCCGCCTATAGGCACACATTACTAACGCGCTCTTTAGATAACAAAAAAAACACTGCGCCACTGACTTTAGAGCAGGTTTCAGTCGGTCAACGACTCAGTCTATTTCTGTTCCTCAAAACAGCAACGCTCCAACAATGCTCCAACAACGCTCCAACAATGCTCCAGAACACACACTCGTTCTCAGACCAGCAGCTCATGGGCCACAGATGCATTTGCTATTTAAACATCGCGGCGCAGGACGTGAAAATGAAAACTGCGTCGGGCTGAAACTAGTAAAACACACTTGCGTCGCGCTTGGCGCTGCATTGCTCCGGGTGTAAGATAGGGCCCAGTGTGTGTTAAAGCCCGGCTAGGTCTCGATCTGGACCGTCTCCAAACTCAAAGCTGGAACTTATTGGGTTTTCAATTCTGCTATTAAAATATCCTTCTGAAGCATTCAGTCTGACAGCATCAGATGCATCAGCGCTTGTGTGATTCTGCTGATGATTCATTCATTATTGATAATTAATTTTAGTGTTTTTCACATGTTCACATATTACATATTTTTTCACATGTATTCCTTTCGGATAATTAATGCATAGCCTAATTCATTTTGGTATCTGAGCGTCAGTATATCAAACATGTATTTTATATTCCACATTGTTTTGATGATTCATTATTTGAGCATCTCTAAGTCAAACATCTGTATATTTTGTTCCACATGTATGTTTTTTAACTGGAGTGGAATGTTCGTGACGTGAACAGTGGAATAAATCAGGAACGCAGTTAAAACTTGAGGAACGGGATCATAAACACATGAAGCTCGTCCAGACTCCAGAGACTCAGACTGGGTTACTGGAACACGCTGGAATATGAGGAAAATGAGGAATGCTCCGGTCTTTACGACTCTCCTCCACAGCTGTGTTACGGTAACTGGGAGCCGTCCATCACACACACACACACACACACACCAGCGGCAGGGATGTCTTTCAGCACGCGCCACGTCATTCTACGTCATCAGACATGATCAATAACTCAAACATTAATGTTCCCAGAAAACATTTCTCACATACTGTACTAACACACGAGCGCGCTGGAAACACGGTGAGATAGAAATTGCGAGTAAATTTCACAAACAATAACAAAGAAACGGCAAGTAACATTGAATTAAATATAAAATGATAAAGTAGAAAAGCTGAGATAGTGTTTTCTTGTAAGATGTCCCAGCTCACAGAAACATGTTCTAAGAATGTGTTTCTAATGTTCCCGTTGAGTTATGAAAACGATATTTCTGAACGTTCAAAACATTCAGTTTTTTTTCTCGGTTATGCAGACGTTAAGGGAACATTCCATTGAATCATTCTTCAAACATTATGGAAATGTTTCTTTTGAATGTACTCTTAAGTAGAAGTCTAACATTGTCATCTAAAAATGTCCAACTAAAACGTTTCAGGAAAAATGTATAATGTTTTAGTGCTAACATTTAGAGAACATTATTAAAGACCAGATATTAGAACGAACGTTGTATTGATGTCACTGGAAGAACATCTGATCATAACTTTGAGAGAACCTTGACAGAACGTTCACTGTGAGCTGGGATAATAATCCCATAATATTTGACTGATTTGTCCTTATGAATGATATTGTTGTCCTTATGAGCAGCTCCTAGTATTAGTGATGTTTGCTCGTGTCAAACACAGATCCGCTCAGAAATCTGAGAGTGTGTGTGTGAGAGAGAGAGAGAGAGTGTGTGTGTGTGTGTGTGTGTGTGTTTGACCTGTGTGCTTCACTCTGGGTTCCTCGAGCTTGATGAGGATTATATCTGAGGATTATGATTCCTGAGCGTCACTGATGCTGAACTCGAGAGATTCCCTTCAGATCCTCAGACTCCCGAACAAATGGGAAAATCATTTCAACCTGAATGTATAAACACATCAGAAGTTATTAATCAAGGGTTTATCAGACCCTGCATATAGAAAAGCTTTCAGGGCTTCTATCATGGAGTCATTTTAGAATATGAATACATTTTTATTTTAGTTGATTTTTATAAATTAAACAGATTGTAAACATACTTTATCATTTTTCTTTTTTTAAAGTAACCCATTAAACATCCCTAAACATAAAGAGTTATTTAAAACTGATAGAGATATGAGTGATGCATGTGAACGAGAAACGTGTCCCATAGCTTTTCATGGAACTCTGTTCATAAATGAGTTCATAAACCTATCAAGAATATATTTAATTGTATATACTGATCAAAAGTTAGGAATAATTATGATTTTTTTAATGTTTCTGAGAGTCTCTTCTGCTCACTAAAGCTGCGTTTATTTGATCAAAAATACAGTGAAATATTATTATAATGTAAATCATCTGTTTTCTATGTGAATATATAGTAAAGTGTAATTTATTCCTGTGATCAAAGTTGAATTTTCAGCATCATCGCATCTAATATGATGATTTATAAACATGCCAAATAATAAGAGAAACAGTTTTCACAATCAAGTGGAAGATCTTCATGATGTCATGGGAAAGACCGGCGTTTTCACTCTTTGTCTAATGATAGTATATTTTATGAGTTTTAATATTGAGCAACAGCAAACAGCTGCGATTTCATGGACTTGAAGAGACACAGACGGTGAGTGAATCAGAATGACCTTTGACCTCGCGGTGGAGACGCTCTTTACATTTATGTACAGCTGAGATCAGACGGAGCATTTACATGGATCATTTCTTTATTGTTTATTCGTTTATTTTGACTGAAAAGTTGTGATGGAAATGTTGGCATCAGAGAGAATGTGAACTGGTTCATAAAGCA
Organism: Rutilus rutilus; assembly: GCF_951802725.1. NCBI lineage: Eukaryota > Metazoa > Chordata > Actinopteri > Cypriniformes > Leuciscidae > Rutilus > Rutilus rutilus. The sequence goes on from NC_140226.1 coordinate 34,910,588, forward strand.
CAGAGGCGTATAAACAGTGTGGGTGACGTAAGACGCACAGATGTGCTCGCAGAATAATCTAACTTCAGTTTCTGACTGCCCATAAATGGAGACGGATCAGGAACTGGGAAATCGACCGCTGTACCTTTTCCCCAAGTGTGTTTCAGATCCCGTGGGATGGAGCGCATTCCCTTCCTATGATCAGAATGAAGCATTTGTCACATGAAGAATTAAAACGAGCGTTCTCTGATTTCTCTTCTGTGTGTGTCTTTGTCTTCCCAGACGCTTGTGAACGTCTCTGCCGCCCACTGAGTGATTCTGATGCACTGGATGTGGTTGAAATCGGACATTCCATGGATTCAGAACTAAATCAATTATCCTTGGGATTCATCCCAAACTCAGCGTCTGTCCACTGACCTGCTCTTTGTTCGGGAGTTCTCCATATTTCACCAGAATGGACTCGGATGTGGGAGTTTTAGATGTTATGAGTCACATTTATCTGGACTGTGTGTGAGATAAAAAGAGGAAATTCATCCAAATTTATCCGACAGTGACTTAAACAATATGTGTGTTTATTTTCTGTTGCCTGTTTAAAGTACTTCCAAAATCTTTACCACCATTTACAGTTGTAATCCAAATTATTCAACCTCCATTGCAAATGAGGTTTATTGGCAACATGTACAGACGTTCAACTGTTTGCAATGAACAAATCAAACAAAAGTAATTGAAATAGCAAAACACAACAAAGTGGTTTCCCAAATCCAACTGAAAATGCAACTTTTAATGACTTCAGTTTTAAAATGATTCAATACTCTGAATATAATCCCTCACAACAGCACAAATCTGCAGAACTGTCTCACTAATCAAGGGCTTCATTAGCTGCACCAGGTGTGCTTGAGCTAGAACACATGAAATCTCTGAACTGACGAGGTTTGTTGAGTGTCACGTTTGATTGCAAGTTAGAAAGTCAAAAGAATGGTCCAAAATAGCTCAACACAACAAATGTTTCAAGTGGTTTCCCCAAATTTCAACTTAAAATGCAACTTTTAATGACTTCTGCAGTCTCGGAATTATTCACCCCCTTCATGACATCTTTAGGTCTTAGTAGAACACAGTTTTGCTGAAGCGAGATGTATAACCAGACCAGCTTCTGTTTCTGAGGGATCTGAGCCCGTTCCTCATGAGCAATGGCCTCCAGTTCAGGAATATTCCTGGCCTTCTTCAAATCCCACCAGAGATGTTCTATGGGGTTCGAGTCAGGAGACTGTGATGCCACTGTATCTTCCAGGACTTCTTCTGAGACCAAGCCTTGGTGGAATTTGAGGAATGCTTGGGATCGTTGTCCTGTTCAGCATCCTCACTGAATCCTCCTAGGATCTCCTGATACTTCAGTGGATCCATCTCTCCTTCCTCACGCTGCAGGTTTCCAGAGCCGGAGGATATACATCAGCCGAGAGCATCACAACCCAGTTAACACAGAACGTTCCCCTAATGTTATTTTTTGGTTATTTTTTTGGGAACCAAATACTTACGTTAGGGGAACGTTCTTTTTTGGTTTTATTTTTATGTAACAATAAAATAACGTTCCCAGAACGTTGCTGGGTGGTTACCATAAAAAATAACGTTCTGGGAACCATAAACTAACATTCTGAGAATGTTCTGGGTACCAAAAACTAACGTTATGGGAACCAAAAATTGTTAGCTGGGAAGCTCCTCATGCTGAACTGTAGACAGAGTTCTTCACAGCGTACGCTTCATTCCTCCTCCAGACACGCCGCTGATCCACAGGGCCGAACAGCTCCAGTTCTGTTTCATCGCTCCACAGAACAGAATCCCAAAACTTCTGTGGCTTATTTACATGATTTTGAGCACTTTTCTTGTGCTTTAGGTCAGCAGTGGTGTAGTCCTGGAGTTTGGGTCAGCAGTGGTGTAGTCCTGGAGTTAGGGTCAGCAGTGGTGTGGTCCTGAGCAGTGGTGTAGTCCTGGAGTTAGGGTCAGCAGTGGTGTGGTCCTGGAGTTTGGGTCAGCAGTGGTGTGGTCCTGGAGTTTGGGTCAGCAGTGGTGTGGTCCTGGAGTTTGGGTCAGCAGTGGTGTAGTCCTGGAGTTAGGGTCAGCAGTGGTGTGGTCCTGGAGTTCAGTGGTGTGGTCCTGGAGTTAGGGTCAGCAGTGGTGTGGTCCTGGAGTTAGGGTCAGCAGTGGTGTGGTCCTGGAGTTTGGGTCAGCAGTGGTGTGGTCCTGGAGTTTGGGTCAGCAGTGGTGTGGTCCTGGAGTTTGGGTCAGCAGTGGTGTGGTCCTGGAGTTAGGGTCAGCAGTGGTGTGGTCCTGGAGTTAGGGTCAGCAGTGGTGTGGTCCTGGAGTTAGGGTCAGCAGTGGTGTGGTCCTGGAGTTTGGGTCAGCAGTGGTGTGGTCCTGGAGTTAGGGTCAGCAGTGGTGTGGTCCTGGAGTTTGGGTCAGCAGTGGTGCGGTCCTGGAGTTAGGGTCAGCAGTGGTGTGGTCCTGGAGTTAGGGTCAGCAGTGGTGTGGTCCTGGAGTTAGGGTCAGCAGTGGTGTGGTCCTGAGCAGTGGTGTAGTCCTGGAGTTTGGGTCAGCAGTGGTGTGGTCCTGGAGTTAGGGTCAGCAGTGGTGTGGTCCTGGAGTTAGGGTCAGCAGTGGTGTGGTCCTGGAGTTAGGGTCAGCAGTGGTGTGGTCCTGGAGTTAGGGTCAGCAGTGGTGTGGTCCTGGAGTTAGGGTCAGCAGTGGTGTGGTCCTGGAGTTTGGGTCAGCAGTGGTGTGGTCCTGGAGTTAGGGTCAGCAGTGGTGTGGTCCTGGAGTTAGGGTCAGCAGTGGTGTGGTCCTGGAGTTTGGGTCAGCAGTGGTGTGGTCCTGGAGTTAGGGTCAGCAGTGGTGTGGTCCTGGAGTTAGGGTCAGCAGTGGTGTGGTCCTGGAGTTAGGGTCAGCAGTGGTGTGGTCCTGGAGTTTGGGTCAGCAGTGGTGTGGTCCTGGAGTTAGGGTCAGCAGTGGTGCGGTCCTGGAGTTTGGGTCAGCAGTGGTGCGGTCCTGGAGTTTGGGTGAGCAGTGGTGTGGTCCTGGAGTTTGGGTCAGCAGTGGTGCGGTCCTGGAGTTAGGGTCAGCAGTGGTGTGGTCCTGGAGTTTGGGTCAGCAGTGGAGTTTGGGTCAGCAGTGGTGCGGTCCTGGAGTTAGGGTCAGCAGTGGTGTGGTCCTGGAGTTTGGGTCAGCAGTGGTGCGGTCCTGGAGTTTTGGGTCAGCAGTGGTGCGGTCCTGGAGTTTGGGTCAGCAGTGGTGCGGTCCTGGAGTTTGGGTCAGCAGTGGTGCGGTCCTGGAGTTTGGGTCAGCAGTGGTGCGGTCCTGGAGTTTGGGTCAGCAGTGGTGCGGTCCTGGAGTTAGGGTCAGCAGTGGTGTGGTCCTGGAGTTCTGATGCGTTCAGTACGAGCTTTACTGTGCAGCTGAAATGGGTTTCTGGACCGGCCTTCTCAGAAATCCATTGATATCTTCCCTTCTCTGCCCGTCCAGGGAGTGTAACCACTGTTCCTTTAACTTTTAACTTGTGAACTATGCTTCCAACGGTGTCTCGAGGAACATTTAGTGCCTTCACTATCTTTTGTGTCCTGTTCCTTGTTTGTGAAGGCGATGGAATCTTCTCTTACCTTTTTGGACCATTCTTTTGACTCTAACATGCAGTCAAACGTGACACTCAACAAACCTCGCCAGTTCAGATGTGTCATGTGTTCTAGCTCAAGCACACCTGGTGCAGCTAATGAAGCCCTTGATTAGTGAGACAACGCCTGTTCTGCAGATCTGTGGGATTATATTCAAGAAGTTGAATAAGATTGAGACAGCAGAAGACATTAAAAGTTGCATTTGGGGAAACCACTTGAAACATTTGTTGTGTTGAGCTATTTCAGTTACTTGTTTGATTCATTCATTGCAAACAGCTGAAAGTCTGTAAAGTTTGCTAATTAGCCTGATTTGCAATAGGGGTTGAATAATTTTGATTACAACTGTAAGAAATGTTCTATGAAAATCTTTACCATTGTATAATTTTCTACTAAAATCTTTATCACCATATAAGTAATTTTCAACCACAGTGAAGAATAACATCATGTTACTGTAATTCTGCTTGAAATCAGAGACGCTACTAACCAAAATTAAAGCCATAATCTATATTTCTTAACATCTGACTTCTAATTAAAGGTAGAACATTTTAAACTCACACCAGTTTCTTTGACAATAACTGGCTCTTTTTGACTTAAAACCACTGAGGGCCCTATTTTAACGATCTGAAACGAAAGTATCAAACACGAAACGCAAGTAACTTTGTGGGCGGGTCTCGAATCTAAAATGTGTTGGTCTGAAGTAGCTTCATTACTCATAGGTGTGGTTTGGGCGTAACGTGAAATAAACCAATCAGAGCGTCATCTCACATTCCCTTTAAGAGCAGGTGTGCTTGTTCCATGGCGGATTGCTATTATAACGGCGGATTTGCCAGACGCGCGTCAGGAGCGGTTCACAGCCGAGGAGACCGACGTTCTCATCAGGGCCGTAAAACACAGAGAAGTGACATTGGGGATGGAGAAACACACACAAATTAGCTTCGGTTAAACAGGCGTATCATAATTTGGGTAAATGTGTAAGCTAGATTTATGCCTATTCTTTCACATCTTCATGGACACCACAATGATTTCCTTCGTGTGTTAATATTGTTCCTTGTAATAATGTATGGTTTTCTAAAAATGTGAACTGCTGTGTCTGTGTGTAGATGAGAGAAGCAAAGTGTGTGTGTGTTGTGCACACGCTACATTATGGTCAAGCGTGCGCCCTTAAAATAGCATCTGAATAACACTGACTTTAGACAAGGTTTCTCCTGGTCAGTGGAGGAACTGTTTTCTGAAACTGCAAAATAGCACCAGGGAACGTTTGCGCCGGAACACGCCTCCTCTTTCCGCTGAACCGCCCCCGGGAGCGCAAGTTCATTCCCTAATTTACCGGCGTGCGTCTGTGGAGGGAAAAGTCCGCTGTGCGTCGGGTGCAAAATAGGAATGAGACATGCGTCGTGTACAAAGTCATTTGCGCTGTGTGCGAGATAGGGCCCTGATTGTCTCTTCATTGATGCTTTTTGAGGATTACAAAAAAAACTGTCCATTATCTAAATGCCTGAATTACCTTTCAAACTTTTTCTGACTTTTCACCTGCAACAACTGGTCATATTTTCATTCACACTGTTTGAGAATCACTTCTTCTAATGTTTAGCAAAACCGAGCAACATTTTAAATCTCGTAATGGCGTGTGTCTGAGTCACTGATACATTACTTTCTGTAAAGCTGCTTTGAAACCCATGTTCATTGTGTAGCTTTGACTTCATTAATCTCCATCTCTCACAGATGTTGTCGTGCGTCTGACAGCTTTAGTCCCGATCACTCAGCTATTAAGCAATCGGTACAGATTTTGGAGATGTCTTTCCTGGAAGGTCAAGCGCGAGGTCATGAGGATGAGTTTTCCCTGAAGAACAGCATGAAGTGACTAGTTGATGCACTTTAACACAGTCTTCATGACTGAACAGGTTCTGAGCAAATCAAGGAAATATGCCGAAATAAATGGATTTATTACTTCGGATGCCAGCGTTTGTTTTATAGTGTATTTCTGAGGCACAAAACATATTTGATAGACATAAGAATTTTGTTTTCATCAATGAAATGTGAAAGTTGGCACGTTTAGATCATCTAAACTGCTTATTAAGTTCGGGAATATTTTCCTGAGAAATAAATAGCCGTGCCATGCAAATCAGAGAACTTGCATCACTCCAGAGATAACTACACATCTCTGTCAGTGAGTGTCATATTAAAGTCCTGTTGAGTGTCTCCAGGAACTGTTCAGAGGAACTCTGTGTTTGTTGGAGCTTGACAGCGAGAGCCGAAGCCACTGACTCATGAGTTGATGGAAAGTTCCCGGCCCGAAGGCATCGGATCCCAGCATCATCCTCGGATCACATGCTTCGACCTGAGGCGGTGAGGATTCAGGGATTCAGGGATTCAGGGATTCAGGGAAGTGTATTAGAGTGTTTGAGATCACATTTGCCTGACATCTGAGTTTAGAGCTGTCGAAAGATTAGCTGTTACTGAACAATCCATAGAGCATCAGTCTGAAGAGCACACACTGCAGACATCAGGATCTTTCTGTTTCGTTTTCCAGCACAAATATCAAAACACTCTTAAATCAAGTTAAGAAGACACTTGAAAGAAGATATTGCACATTTTTTATTTTT
>NC_140226.1:34924325-34954325 GCF_951802725.1 Rutilus rutilus
CACTGCACATGTCAGGTACAGCTCTTCTCACTCTTCAACTGTGCTTTTCACTTACTTTATACTGGTTAGTACTGGTTTAGTGGACAGAACAGATTTGACCAAGGACGATTAAAGGGATACTTCACCCAAAAATTAAAATTAGCCCATGATTTACTCTCAGGCTATTTTTGGAAAGATGCACGTTTATGATGGACAGATGCACTTTTATGATGGACAGATGCACTTTTATGATGGATAGATGCACGTTTATGATGGACAGATGCACTTTTATGATGGATAGATGCACGTTTATGATGGACAGATGCACTTTTATCATGGATAGATGCACTTTTATCATGGACAGATGCACTTTTATGATGGATAGATGCACTTTTGTGATGGACAGATGCACTTTTATCATGGACAGATGCACTTTTATGATGGATAGATGCACTTTTGTGATGGATAGATGCACTTTTATGATGGATAGATGCACTTTTATGATGGACAGATGCACTTTTATCATGGACAGATGCACTTTTATGATGGACAGATGCACTTTTATCATGGATAGATGCACTTTTATGATGGATAGATGCACTTTTATGATGGATAGATGCACTTTTATGATGGATAGATGCACTTTTATCGTGGATAGATGCACATTTATGATGGATAGATGCACTTTTATGATGGATAGATGCACTTTTATGATGGATAGATGCACTTTTATGATGGACAGATGGACTTTTATGATGGACAGATGCACTTTTGTGATGGATAGATGCACTTTTATGGACTTCAAAAAAGAAACAGCAATTCACTGCCATTATAAGCTTGGAAGAGCCAGGGCATTTTTTAATATAACTCAGATTGTATTCGTCTGAAAGAACACCTAGGATGGCTTGAGGGGGAGTAAATCATGGGGTAATTTTCATTTTAAAGTGAACTACTCCTTTATGTGGGCAGACCAGATTTGACCAAGGACGGGTAACTTAGTCAAAAGCCCTGGTGGACAGTGTTGGGAGGACAGAAACAGGTGCTGAAAGTCTTACTCTCTCAGTCTGTTCTGTGTTTCACATGCATCTAAATGGCAGAGATTCAGGAATGTTTTAATTGGTGAGTGATACCCGCTGACTCTGGTTTCCGGTGAGACCATTGTGTGTGTGTGTGTGTGTGTGTTAGTGTGTGTGCGGTTGTGGCCGCTGACTCAGTCTGTATTCTCCACCCTCATGTTGGCCACATAAAAACACTTTGTTAGTCCGGTCAGATGTGTTTATAGTTTATATCACCACAAGATTTTCCAGGGGTCACTCTTTATTGGCAAACCGAAAGCCAGCAGAGAGACGTTTATTTCTCATCCATTATGTGCAGCTGTTGGGATCGTCCCATTAAACTTGCTTCAAATATTTCACAGAATTCGGCCACTGTGTGTCGTGAAATCTCCTGCCCGCTCATGCCCTGCGCCAACGCCACTGTCCCGGATGGCGAATGTTGCCCGCGCTGTGGAACACGTGAGTCCAGCTGTTCAATCTCAACATTCATTATTCATTATGTTCGTCTGATCTGTCAAGTCAAGTAAAGTCACCTTGACTATAGATGTTTCACAGCAGCTTTACAGTGATAATAGGAGATTACAGTAACAGATTGTTTGGCTTTACAGCAGCTCTAGAATAAAGTTATTGTCCAGATAAAGTTAGTTTTGATTGATTCACTTCCATTGTAAAGATCATTAGTGATTAACTTAGGGGCCGCTAACACACACCGTTCTAACAGAAAACAGAAAACTTTTAATGTGTTCTGGCCATTCATTTGCACGACAACAGTGTTTGGTGGCTCGTTGAACTCATTCGGTGTCCCTGTTCTCTGGTTCTCTTCCTCAAGCGAGTGATGCGAGTGCAGAAGATGGCTGGTCGCCCTGGTCCGAATGGACTCATTGTTCGGTGACCTGTGGAAGAGGCATTCAGCAGCGTGGACGCTCTTGTGACCGAATCAACAGCAACTGTGATGGCACGTCCGTCCAGACGAGAGACTGTTACACGCAAGAATGCGACAAACGATGTGAGTTGAACAATACGCTGACCTGGTATCCGTCACTGGTCATATTCAGACCATCATGCATGTAACGTAAGCCAGTAAGACCTGTGCGTTGTGGTAGATTTTCTCCTACGCACCTGACTTGAGTTTACCTGGGTCATATCCTAATCAACGCATCTAAACATCTTCTGATCGACGTTCAACACTATCGATTGGCAAATAAGATCTCTAGTGTTCCACTAACTTGCTGCGCAGCATTAACTAGACGGACTCCAGACAATGCCTTTGAATATGCTTAAATCACGGCCGGAGGATCTCAGACCAGTTTCAGAGAGAATCCCACCAGCAAAAAGAATACAACAGGTTTTATAGAATAAGAGCATGGCAAAGGTGACATGATACATTTCATCATTTTTCTACAATATGATTGATTCTTAATATGTATAATCCAGCAAACCCTTAAGTCATGAGTTTATAAATTTAGATATCTGTCTAGTTTCATTTCACCTTTTGTTATATTCGGACATGATTCAGACACACTGACTGACTGAGTGTTTGGGGACATTTCAGGTTTCAAAAGCATATAATTGTTAATCCTGCAAGAAAAATAAATGTTAGTTATGATTAATTTAAAAAATCCACTGCGGTCTTGCATCCTTGTTAGTGCGCCTGCCTCCCATGCCAGTGTCCCCGGTTCGAATCACAGGCAGCAACATTGTGTCGGCCCAGATTCGGCCCACATCTGGTACACGTGGAATCCACACATACCGGATGTAGGCCGGATCTGGGCAGACACTATGTTGGTGTCTGGGATCCCACTCGGAGCGGGTCAATTAGGACCGGTTACATGCATATGTTTAACACTTAATCCTGTTATCATGCAGTCATGCAGAATGGGGGCTGGAGCCACTGGTCTCCCTGGTCTTCTTGCTCAGTGACGTGTGGCGAGGGCGTCATCACTCGCATCCGGCTGTGCAACTCCCCAACGCCTCAGATGGGTGGCCAAGACTGCGAGGGAGATGGTCGCCAGACCGAACCATGCCAGAAGCCATTGTGCCCAGGTGAGTGTCTGCCTTATGACTGCTGGAGTATTTGCAGCATTTAACCTGAAATCCCAGTTGACACTGCAATGCATTTCTCTGTGTCTCAGTGAATGGAGGTTGGGGACCCTGGTCACCATGGGACTCTTGCTCCGTCACGTGTGGTGGAGGACTTCAGCGCAGACACCGTTTGTGCAACAGCCCCGCTCCCAAACACGGTGGAAAAGAATGCCTGGGTGACTCCAAAGGAAGCCGGTTGTGCAACGCCCAGTCGTGTCCCGTTGGTGAGACATGCTTCATTGTTAAAGGGGACATATCATAAAAATCTGACATTTTCCGTGTTTAAGTGCTATAATTGGGTCCTCTGTGCATCTACCAACCCAGAAAACGTGAAAAGTGACACCCAGTAACTTTATTTTAGTAAGCCTGTTTTGTTATTGCCAGAGTATCTGAAGCTCGTGTCACATCTTGTGAAAAGGGGCATAATATTTCACCTTTAAGGATCAAGCTAAAGATTCTTGTAGCACAAAAATAACAGACTTCCATATTATCATGAACAGATGGATGTCTCTCCAACCCGTGCTTCGCCAGCACCAAATGCACTAGCTTCCCCGACGGCTCCTGGATGTGCGGCGAGTGTCCGGTTGGATACACTGGGGATGGAGTCCACTGTCAAGACATTGATGAGGTGAGACTGTCATGCTAATGAGATGGAGACTTCTAAATGGAGATACTGGTGTTTCTAAATATTCTTTGGTATCTGCAGTGCAAAGAAGTTCCCGATGCCTGTTTTGTGCTCAATGGAGTCCATCAGTGTGAGAACACAGAATCGGGCTACAACTGCCTGCCCTGCCCACCGCGCTACTCCGGACAACAGCCCTTCGGCCAGGGAACAGAGCAAGCCATTGCCAATAAACAGGTTAGAGCAGTCTAGAACAGTGTCAACAATGGGAAGGGACAGTTCTTTCTTGTTTCATGAAGTGCTAACCTCCATAAACTCGACTTTCTTACAGGTCTGCACGCCTAGAAACCCATGTGAGGACAACAGCCATGACTGTAATAAGAATGCCAACTGCATCTACCTGGGAGTCTTCTCCGACATCATGTACCGCTGCGAATGTAAACCAGGCTATGCTGGGAACGGTTACATCTGCGGAGAAGACCCAGACCTGGACGGCTGGCCAAACAAGGACCTCCTCTGTGTGGAAAACGCCACCTACCACTGCAAGAAGGTATGCAACCATTTCCATAGCATATCCCCATATACAACAAGGTTATAAAATCTTCATCAAAACATCTCGTATCTTAGGACAACTGTCCAGACCTTCCCAACTCTGGGCAAGAAGACTATGACAAAGATGGAACTGGAGATGCTTGTGACAGTGATGATGACAATGATGGGATCCCTGATGACGGGGTAAGTCGTAAACACATTCTTCTTCTGCAAAAGCATTTAGAGATAGCATATTACTGACTAGAAAAAAACAGAGTGAACAAAAGAGAAGAAAGAAACATTGCCAGTAGCAAAAACATAAGCGTTTTGTGGTGGCTTCCGTCCAGACTTGCTGGATCCCTTGATTTAACATCCATAATTCAGCCAAACAATTTGACAGGGCAAACAAACAGTCAGCATCTTGCAGCCAAACGCTGGATTCCTGCACAGCTGTGTCCCAAACCATCACGTCCATGGCATATCGCTTAAGACATTCATTTTGTTCAGTGCTTTGCGGATGTATTTATAAAATTGCCGGGGAGGTAGAGAACGGATCCAGATGTTTTTCTGCCTTCCCCTTTTTCATCTCTGACTTGGCTGGATCTTATTGTTTTGAAACAGGACAATTGCCCATTCGTCTTCAACCCAAGACAATACGACCAGGACCGCGATCAAGTTGGTGACCTATGCGATAACTGCCCGTACGACAGTAATCCAGAACAGACCGACACTGACAACAATGGCGAGGGTGATGCTTGTGCCATAGACATCGATGGAGATGGTGAGTCACGCGTCATGAATCTTTCGTAACCTGGGACTCAGGAAGGACATAGAAACCATTGTAAGGAATCATTGGTGTGACACTGGAATTGCTTTCTCCAGGCATTCTGAATGAGAAGGACAACTGTCCATACGTGTACAACATTGACCAGAGAGACACCGACCGGGATGGAGTTGGTGACCACTGTGACAACTGCCCGCTTGAGCACAACCCTGACCAGGTGAGTTGCTTCAACATGCTTTTTAAGACTCGAGTGTGCAACCATGAACAGAAGATGATGAAGGCTTTGCATTTTCACCTTTGTTGCCATTGGCTTTTGGCTTGCTTAGTTGGGGACATTTAATTTAATATTCAACAATATTATTGATCTCCTGCATTGACACCATTATATGAGAACTGAACTAAGCTGGACGATGACATTACGTTTTTCTCCAGAGCGGCTATTTATGTAAATGAACTAAATTAATAACTTTTTTACAACAAAAATGAACCATCACTGAACTTACTTAAGCTGGACTATGACGCTGTTTTCTTCTGGAAACAAACTTTGTTGCATTATTTACCTGTTATCTCTGTAAAGCTGCTTTGAAAAAATCTGTATTGTAAAAAGCGCTGTATAAATAAATGTGACTTGACATTAATCGCTGTCATGTCACAGATTGACTCAGACTCTGACAACGTTGGAGACAAGTGTGACAGCAACCAAGACATCGATGAGGATGGACATCAGAACAACCTTGACAACTGCCCCTACATCCCCAACGCCAACCAGGCCGACCACGACAAGGACGGCAAAGGAGACGCCTGCGATCATGATGATGACAATGATGGCGTACCTGACGACAAAGACAACTGCAGACTCGCCTTCAACCCAGATCAGCTGGATTCGGACGGTGAGTCAAACACACTGGCGTAGATTTCAGTTCATTTTCTGTATAATCCAAATTCGTGCAAGAATAACCTTATTTTCTCCTGTCCAGGTGATGGCCGAGGTGACGTCTGCAAGGACGACTTTGACCAAGATAACGTGCCAGATATTTATGATGTTTGCCCGGAGAACTTTGCCATTAGTGAAACAGATTTCCGCAGATTCCAGATGGTTCCCCTCGATCCCACAGGAACTTCCCAAATCGACCCCAACTGGGTCGTCCGTCACCAGGGCAAAGAGCTTCTGCAGACCGTCAACTGTGATCCCGGCATTGCTGTCGGTAAGTGGTTGAGAGACACTGGCTCTTGTTAAACACGTTCATCTACATCAATGCGTTAAAGGAGTAGTTCGCTTCAGAATTAAAATAAGATAATTTACTCTCCTCCACGTCATCCAAGATGTTCATGTCTTTCTTTCTTCAATGAGCGATGATTTGTCTTGATAAGACTCATATTCCTCGGCTGGATCGTGTCGAGACTTTGAAGCTGCACTGAAACTCACATCTGGACCTTCGACCCGTTGGACCCCATTGAAGACACTATATGGAGAAACATCCTGGAGTGTTTTCCTCAAAAACCTTTATTTCTTTTCCACTGGAAACACATGAACATCTTGGATGACGAGGAGGAGAGTGAATTATCAGGAGATTTTAATTCTGAAGTGAACTAATCCTTTAATGTTCTTCTTCTTGTTCCTCAGGTTATGATGAGTTCAATGCCGTGGACTTCAGCGGCACGTTCTTCATCAACACGGACCGTGACGACGACTATGCCGGCTTTGTGTTTGGCTACCAATCCAGCTCACGTTTCTATGTGGTGATGTGGAAACAGATCACACAGACCTACTGGTCTTATACGCCCACCAAAGCCCAGGGTTACTCTGGACTGTCCATTAAAGTAGTGAACTCCACTACGGGACCCGGCGAACATCTCAGGAACGCTTTGTGGCACACTGGAGACACCGAAGGACAAGTATGTATCATTCTCAAGCTGAATGTTCAAGTGATTTTGTTTTTTTTAAATGTCCGCTCATCTTATTTTGGACCGTTTGCAGGTGCGCACCCTTTGGCACGACCCCAGGAACATTGGCTGGAAGGATTACACTGCCTACAGATGGCACCTGATCCACAGACCCAAAACCGGACACATCAGGTACGTGTGGATTATCTTGGATCAAGATTGGTCTTGGTTACTAACCAACTTCTTTACTCAGTTTTACTCACTCCTCTTCTTCTGTTTCTTTCCAGAGTTATTATGTATGAGGGCAAGAAAGTCATGGCTGATTCAGGAAGCATTCATGACATGACATACGCTGGAGGAAGACTTGGGCTCTTTGTCTTCTCTCAAGAGATGGTTTACTTCTCAGACCTCAAATACGAATGCAGAGGTAACTCATTTGGATGGTTGTAAAGGGAAAATATCAAGGAAATCTGACTTTATCCGTGTTTAAGTGCTATAATCGGGTCCCCGGTGTATCAACCAATCGAGAAAACGTGCAAAGTGAAACCCAGTAACTTTGTTTTGTAAGTCTTTCTCTGCAAGCATGTCAAAAAATAAGCCGATAAGATTTCGCTCCCCTTCTGACGTATGAAGAGGATCTTATTATAATATTACAGTTTACACACACCAGCCGACATTTGGTTCCACAAGCGCCGACAGAGACCAGTTCTAACGCAATGATGAAGATCCAGCAAAGCCTGAAACTGTTCTGTGGTTGAGCACAGACGAGCACTGAACACTATTGACCAGAACATGTCACCGCTGTCTTATAAACACCTCAGGAACTGTGGACACTTGTGGAGAAGTTAAACATGATGATGAGATGATCAATGTAACTCCACAACAACTACAGAAATGTCTCCACTAACATTCAGAAGCTCTTCCTGAGTCTCTCCGTAAGGCTGCACTCGCTACTGGTGATTCTGGGATTCTGGATGAGTGAGATTGGCCTGTTTTGTTATTGCCGGAGTTTCTGAAGCTCGTGTAAAGACTCCGCCCTCTTCTGAACGGAGGCGGAGCTAAAGCTCATTTGTATTTAAAGGGACACACACAAAAACGGCGCGTTTTTACTCGCACACAAAAAGGGGCAAATTTGACAAGCTTTAATAAATGATCTGGGGGGATTTTGAGCTGAAATTTCACAGACACACTCTGGGGACACCGTAGATTTATATCACATCTTGTGAAAAGAGGCATAATGTGTCACCTTTAAAGAATAATATTGCTCTTAATGTTGTTCTAGCAAAGCTCATGAGTGTTTTTCCACTCTCTTGCAGATGTATAACGACCCCATCATTGTTTCCCGGAAGGACGGCCCGCTATCTGTTGTTTTCTGTCGATATAAATGTGTTGTGTGTTGTAACTCTCTTCTGTGGTGGATCAAGGACCAAACGCGGAGCGCAAGAACTGCCAAACCACAGAAGCAGATCGAGAATTCATCTTTCATTTCATCGATCTCCTCGAATCTCATTGGGAGTCTCAGTCAGTTTCTAGTTTCTTATCATTTGGTGGGTAAAGGGAAGCTCTTCTGTCACGTCGCCTCAGATCTGCTGTGGACTATGATCATGACAGAACGGAGTCGCTTATGGACTGAAGTAAGAGCTTCTCCTGGGTTGATTCTGCTGGGACTGTTGAGGGACGACGCACAGGATCGACGGACTTCGTGAAAGTATTGTCACTGAGACATCCAGATCTTCAGGACTCAATGATTCAGGCTTGTTTTTCCATAAACGCCCCCTTCTGCTTTCAATCAGAACCAAAGAGTCTTAATTTCACTGTTTATAAAGTGGAGTCTTTCTCAGGGCTAGAAGGATCTTTGTGACTGGGAAGTTCATGTCTTAGATTAACACACAGATGAGCTTCAGAGGCTTTGTGGTTCTAAACAAGCATAAATGAAAAAGGAAGTGGAGATATTACAGAGGCGCACTTCTGTGATTTATTTATTGTGTTGAGATGGAAGAATGAGAACTCATCTCAGAGTCACGTATTACTGACACAGAGAGAACAAGCGTTTCCTTCAGGCCAGGAGGACGTCAATTAACATGAGCGGAATATGATGTAAACATACAAATATTACCTCACTGTTCTATAATTGAACTCAACAAAAATTACAAATGATATTAGTGCCATTTATAAGTCAGTTCTGTTTTGTTTTAGAGCGACTGTACGTAGTGAAACATTTCTTCTGTAAATAATACTTTTTTTTTTTAGTCGAGATGCCCCAGTAGAACGTGAATGGAAAGTTGTTAATATAAATAAGTTTTTGCCTAATTGTTTTTTTTGTTTTTTTTAAGTAAGTTATTGGTAAAGTTTTGTTTTTTCTATTTTAATGTCATATGTGTAGATATATGCTATTTAAATAATTTATAATGAACTGTAACCTGACATTGGAAGAATTTGTATAAACTGTTTGCACACTGATGAGGATTTTCTTTGTTTTTTATGGATGCTTTAATGTCAGTATTGTTACCAGTTTTATTCAATAATGTTGTTCAATTCTTATCAATAATTTTGTAAAATCATAATAAAAACTTTTGAGTAAAAATTGCGAATGAAGTGCTTTTCTGTTTACAAGCTGCTCACAGTCACTCTAAACTCCAGAATCAGCTAAAATTACATCTTTCCATGACGTGCTCAGCTTAAATATACAGTCTGACGGCCTGATTTTACACTAGAAACCTCAATCTTCACCTAGAAATCCAGTGGATTTTAATTCTACTGTCTATGGCTGTGGTTTGGTTTATGGTTACTGGGACAAAAAAAGCTACTTTGGTCAAAAGAGTTTTCTTATTTCCTCCCAATCGTTCACATGAAGTCCTGGGTTCATTTATCCACAAACACACGGTTCACCTTCAAGGTCAGGAATGCTGGGAATGCCGGAGTCGCTGAAACACGTCCATATGAACACGACACCCGATCGCACACGGACACTACGAACCTCACGTTACACTCAGTCTACAAGATTTTACATTTATGATTTCATCTCTGGACTTTGTATGATTTTTAACCCTCTGGTGCTCTTTGCGAGTCGGTCAAAAATGAAGATTTTTTTTGTTTTATTTCAATGAAATGATTGCAGTATACTTTAGTACGATAATGATTTTTATGAAATATTTTGTATTTTTAGGGTATTATTAAATATTTTGGTATTTATTCACTTTTTGAGCATAGACCTGAAAATAAATTTCCAACTTAAACTGTGGAAAATCTTGAATGCTTTCGAGCGACAGACTGAAGTTTGATCTCTTTAAAAAAAAAAAGTGAAATTGTAAAAATTCAAAATAGTATCTTTGTGCATTTTTCATATTTTTCAAGTTTTTCTCTAAAACTGCTAGAAAATCAAAACCATAAACCTGAACAGGTTGTGTTTGAGCGCGATATCTCTCAGTCAGATTCTGTTTGGCCTCAGATTCGTCTCATTCATTTCCAATGCGCTCATTTCTGACGAGGAGCACAAGTGTGACTGTTGTTTTCAGGACTGACATTATAATATGAGGATTTGATGCTCAATAAACATTTATGATTATTATCAATGTTGAAAACAGTTGTGCTGCTTCATATTAATGAGGAAACTGTCATACATTTATTCATACATTTTTTTTTTTTTTTTAATTGAACAAATTTTGAAGAAGCATTTAGAAATCGTGTCATTTTTGATTAATTTAATGCTGAATAAAAATAATTTATTTAAAACGATGTGTTTTGAACAGTAGTGTATGCACATGTGGTGGTAATGAGCCACAACACAAGGTCATCTCGGGTTCTCCACTAACCCATTAATGAAGAAGAACAGAACAGGGTCAGATGTTCAGATGGATTTTTTAGGGGGTTTAATCAAAAGCTCATGACACGAAGAAAAATACATATTGGTTTGATTTTTGAAAAAGAACATTTTATTTTCCATCTGTCCTTCAGTCTGATTGAGATAATGACGCTGGCGAGCAGATCAGAGACACAATGACAAACACACTTTCATGTGATTATTGCGTAACTATAAAAGCATTATGCAAAATATGAAACAGAAGAACGTTCTCTGTCATATTTCATGCCTTTCTCTCCGTGTTGTCCCGCTGTTGTGTTCCCTCACTCCGTCAGACCCGCGATCCGAGAGAAGCTCCAGAAGCAGGAGATCGGAGGAGTTCATCTTCACACTCCAGCAGGAGATCCCTCAGCTGATCCTCCGACAGAACCAGCGCCTGTGGAGAGAAGATCGTGAGCTCTTATACTCACACACACACACTCACACTTACAGTTATACTCAAATACACACACACTCGGTCTGGTTTTCCAGCAAATATCTAAACACTCTTAAATCGAGAATCACTGGAGAAGAACAACGACAAGAAGAGAACATGATCAAAATGAAGCGAGTTTATGATGAAAACTTGTGCTTTTATTGATGCTTATGCTTTAAGCTTATATCCGTCAGTGGAGTCAGAAAAATAGATGAAGTGTGTTAGTCTGACTGGCAGATATCTGCTCCTGTTTACAGCTCTAACTCCTGATCTCCAGTCGTGTTTGACCCTCAGACACTCTCACACAGATGTGTGTGTGTGTGAACACGTGAGCAGTGTTTACAGCGGTGAGCGTCTGGCCTGTGAACGACGGCTGAACACACTCACAGACGCGTGTGAAATACTAGTGAACAGTGTGAAGACCTTCACACACTCCGTTATAAACCGAATCAAGCGAATCTCCTTCACACACTCCACACACACACACTCCGTTATAAACCTCCTCCAGTGAGCCGAAACACAGCGAATCTTCTTCAGTTCACGAGTGAGCGATTCACGAATCACAACACACAGAATCACACGCAGCTTCACTCATCATCATCATCATTTCTAATCCTCACACACAATATTAAACTGGTGTAATAGTGTGTTTAGATCAGGATATATAGATGAAGGTCACTGAAGGACACGAGAGTGATGAATGATGACCCAATGATCACTGAGATTAACTTCATCTATGATCTAAATCACACAAGCGTTCAGTGGCTCCTGTGAAGCTCATCATGAAGAGTCGTCGAAACACAGAGAAATACTGCAGTTCTTCTGATCATCGATCACACACATCAAACAGTCTCCGCAAAGCTTTTAACGTCTCCAGTCTCCTCAAACTGTTGACAAAAACTCAGCCTTTCAGACTAAACATCTGAGAGAGAGAGAATGAAGAAAGAAAATAAAGCTATAAATATGAGATATTCTTGAAGTGCATTAGTAGTGAACACACAATTCGTTCCTCATGAGTCTAAATGAGTCGTATGAACTGAGTCGTCTGAGTCTGAATGAGTCGTATGAACTCATGAACAGAGTCGTCTGAGTCTGAATGAGTCGTATGAACTGAGTCATCTGAGTCTGAATGAGTCGTATGAACTCATGAACAGAGTCGTCTGAGTTTGAACAAGTCATATGAACTAATGAACAGAGTCGTCTGAGTCTAAATGAGTCGTATGAACTGAATCATCTGAGTCTGAATGAGTCGTATGAACTAATGAACAGAGTCGTCTGAGTTTGAACAAGTCATATGAACTAATGAACAGAGTCGTCTGAGTCTGAATGAGTTGTATGAACTCATGAACAGAGTCGTCTGAGTTTGAACAAGTCATATGAACTCATGAACAGAGTCGTCTGAGTCTGAATGAGTTGTATGAACTAATGAACAGAGTCGTCTGAGTTTGAACAAGTCATATGAACTAATGAACAGAGTCGTCTGAGTCTGAATGAGTTGTATGAACTAATGAACAGAGTCGTCTGAGTTTGAACAAGTCATATGAACTAATGAACAGAGTCGTCTGAGTCTGAATGAGTTGTATGAACTAATGAACAGAGTCGTCTGAGTTTGAACAAGTCATATGAACTCATGAACAGAGTCGTCTGAGTCTGAATGAGTCGTATGAACTAATGAACAGAGTCGTCTGAGTTTGAACAAGTCATATGAACTAATGAACAGAGTCGTCTGAGTCTGAATGAGTTGTATGAACTAATGAACAGAGTCGTCTGAGTTTGAACAAGTCATATGAACTCATGAACAGAGTCGTCTGAGTCTGAATGAGTTGTATGAACTAATGAACAGAGTCGTCTGAGTTTGAACAAGTCATATGAACTAATGAACAGAGTCGTCTGAGTCTGAATGAGTTGTATGAACTAATGAACAGAGTCGTCTGAGTTTGAACAAGTCATATGAACTCATGAACAGAGTCGTCTGAGTCTGAATGAGTCGTATGAACTAATGAACAGAGTCGTCTGAGCCTGAATGAGTCGTATGAACTCATGAACAGAGTCGTCTGAGTTTGAACAAGTCATATGAACTCATGAACAGTCGTCTGAGTCTGAATGAGTCGTATGAACTGATTCATCTGAGTCTGAATGAGTCGTATGAACTCATGAACAGAGTCTTCTGAGTTTGAATGAGTTGTATGAACTCATAACGGAGTCGTCTGAGTCTGAATGAGTTGTATGAACTCATAACGGAGTCGTCTGAGTCTGAATGAGTCGTATGAGTCAATGAGTCAAATGATTCGTCTGAACTCACGCTGCTCTGCTCAATCTGAATCAGTCGAATGAACTCATGAACAGAGTCGTCTGAGTCTGAATGAGTCGTACGAACACGGAGTCGTCTGAGTCTAAATGAGTCGTCTGAGTCTGAATAAGTCGAATGATTTGTCTGAATGAGTCGAATGATTCATCTGAATGAATCGAATGATTCGTCTGAATGAGTCGTATGAACTCATGAACAGAGTGGTCTGAGTCTGAATGGGTTGTATGAACTCATAAACGGAGTCGTCTGAGCCTCAATGAGTCATTTGAACTCATGAACGGAGTCGTCTGAGTCTAAATGACTCGTATGAACTCATGAACAGAGTCGTCTCAGTCTCAATGAGTCGAATGATTTGTCTGAACGAGTCGAATGATTCGTCTGAACGAGTCAAATGATTCGTCTGAACTCACACTGCTCTGCTCAGTCTGAATGAGTCGTATAAACTCATGAACGGAGTCGTCTGAGTCTGAATGAGTCGAATGATTGGTCTGAATGAGTCGAATGACTGGTCTGAATGAGTCGAATGATTGGTCTGAATGAGTCGAATGATTGGTCTGAATGAGTCGAATGACTGGTCTGAATGAGTCGAATGATTGGTCTGAATGAGTCGAATGATTGGTCTGAATGAGTCGAATGATTGGTCTGAATGAGTCGAATGATTGGTCTGAACTCACGCTGGTCTCCTCCAGGATCTGCAGCTCCTGCTGGATTTCTCTCAGGCGTTTCTCCTCTTCTCGTCTCTGTCTCGCGTCCCACAGGACTCCGTCACCGGCGTTCTCCTCCAGACTCCCCTAAAGAACAGTCATGAGATTTTATTCCCAAAGTAACATAGAAGTAACACTCATAGTTTGAGCTACAAGTGAAGTTTCGGGTAGATTTGATTTGGAGTCATATGTGGCAAAAGGTTGAGAGAAGTCTCGAACACACATACAACTACAGAACGATTAAAAACGGGCCGATAAATCAAAGTTACGTGTAAAACCAAGCGGCTGAACGCTGAAACCGGTTAGCAGTCGCGTGTGTGTGGTGGTTTTATGTGTTTGTGTGTTGACTGTACGACACTTTGGCCATTAATTAATGAAATGAAAGTGATTCTCCTCCTGAAATGCTCCTGATGAAGTGAAGCTGCCGGCGTCTGTCAGTCCAGACACTGAACACATGATACGACAACAGAACACAACAGCCTCCTGGAGAAAAACAATCCTCGATCTCAACTGGATCCAGTCCCTGTTCTCGATCCGACCCAATGACCTGCTGACACTGATGTCACTTCCTGCTCAGTCTCTTTGATTGACATGTTTCTGTTCTATATTCTCTGTGATTCAGTCTAAAGCACTGGGAAGAAACTGAAAGTGTTCATGGGATCTGAGCTCATTCTCACACGCGTGTGTGTTCATCAAGTCCACATTTACTGCCGCTCACGACCACTAAACACACGCTTGTTCTTTAAATGAAGTTCTTTGAAATGATGTCCATCTAGAACTGGAATAAGTTGAAGCACTAAAATGACAAAAACTTAAAACTAAAACTAAGCCACACCACCAGTCACCTGATAGTAATATTGTGGCAATTTAAAATAACTATTTTCTATTTTAATATATTTTAAAATGCAATTAATTCCTGTGATTAAAGCTGAATTTTCTTAAAGATTCTATTTCAAATAAATGCTTTTTCTTTTTAACTTTATACTCAAAGAATCCCTTTTTCTTTTCTGTTCTTTAAACAGTACTTTATTCTTTACTGTTTTCAACACTGATAATAATCATAAATGTTTCTTGATCATCAAATCCTCATATTAGAGTGATTTGTGAAGGATCATGTGACACTGAAGACTGGAGTAATGATGCTGAACATTCAGCTTTGATCACAGGAATAAATTACACTTTACTGTATATTCACATAGAGAACAGATGATTTACATTACAATAATATTTCACTGTTTTTACTGTATTTTGTGTATTTTTAATCAAATAAATGCCGCCTTGGTGAGCAGAAGAGACTTCTTTTAAAAACATAAAAAATCGTACAGATCCAAAACTCTTGACTGGTAGAGTATATAGAAATAGCAAAATGACTAAAACTAAATAAATGCTATAATCGTATATAAAACACCACTAAACGAGCCCAGACTTCTGCTGTGTCGGTCCTGCACTGGAAACTGGCGCTCTCTCATGAAAGCAGAGCCTGAGTGAGTCACAGAGTCTGAGATCTCGTGTTCGGCCGATGCCACGTGGAAGCAGGAACACAGCCAGAGTTCCCTGAGCACCGGCTCTACGGCTCTCACTCAGTGTTTACGTCTCGTTTCCAGTCCAAATATCTAAGAACTCTTAAATCAAGATGCATCTACTAGATGAGTAAAATCACATCAGATATATTGTCTTGTTTTCTGGGGAAATACATCAAAATGAAGTGAGTTTGTGCTTAAAACAAGCAAAATGATCTGCTAACGGGGTCAGAAAAATAATCTAGTTTCTGTTTGAATGCACAAACTCTCTTCATTTTGATTTATTTCCCCAGAAAACAAGACAATATATCTGATGTGATTTTACTCATCTAGTAGATGCATCTTGATTTAAGAATTCTTAGATATTTGGACTGGAAACGAGACAAACATACTGAGTAAGAACCGCATTTTGTGCAGTAAAGCAGCCAGACCAGGACTAACACTAGCCCAGATCATCACACACTCTCACACACACACACACACACACACACGCTCCTGAAGACCAGAGTCACGATCCTCACACACACACACACATGCTCTTGAAGACCAGAGTCACGATCCTCACACACACACACACACACACACACACACACACACACACACACGCTCCTGAAGACCAGAGTCACGATCCTCACACACACACACACACACACACACACGCTCCTGAAGACCAGAGTCACGATCCTCACACACACACACACACACACACACACGCTCCTGAAGACCAGAGTCACGATCCTCACACACACACACACGCTCCTGAAGACCAGAGTCACGATCCTCACACACACACACACACACACGCTCCTGAAGACCAGAGTCACGATCCTCACACACACACACACTCTCACACACACACATGCTCCTGAAGACCAGAGTCACGATCCTCACACACACACACACTCTCACACACACACATGCTCCTGAAGACCAGAGTCACGATCCTCACACACACACACACTCTCACACACACACAAACACACACACACACACACACACACACACACACGCTCCTGAAGACCAGAGTCACGATCCTCACACACACGCTCCTGATGAAGTGAAGCTGCCGGCGTCTGTCAGTCCAGACACTGAACACATGATACGACAACAGAACACAACAGCCTCCCGGAGAAAAACAATCCTCGATCTCAACTGGATCCAGTCCCTGTTCTCGATCCGACCCACATTCCCAGCTGAAGTCAATCTGTGATGGGAACGCTGCTGGTTTGGTGGATTAGACACAGTGTGCCGAGGCTCATCAGCTGATGCTTTTAGTGCTTTTGTCTCGTTTTCCAGCACAAATATCTAAAACATTCTTAAATCAAGAAACAACGACTGAAGATATTAAAGGGGTCATCGATGCCCATTTACCACAAGCTGTGTGATTCTTTAGGGTCTTCATGTAAAGTTTGTAACATACTTTGGTTAAAATTCCTCAATGGTTGTAAAACAACACGCTTTACCTCCTCAAAACATATGCTAAAACGGTAAATATGCTAATACAGGAAATATGCTAATACGGGATATATGCTAATACGGGAAATATGCTAATACGGGAAATATGCTAATAAGGGACAGTCCATCAGCGGTTGTGGGCGGAGCATGAGCAATATGACATCATATTGCTCAGAAAATCCAGCCGGCTTGATTATTGAGAGTTTAGACTATTTTCTTCATGGTGTGGTGGTTGTGTCCACACACTGCAGAGACACGTTTATATGCAAACACCATATAACAGTGAATTTTGCATCTGATGACCCCTTTAAGTCAAGTTTACTGAAAAATGAGAACAAAGAACAAATATCTGCCAACGGAGTCAGAAAAGTACACTTCACAGGGAAAACATGTGTATTTTTCTGACTCCATTGCTAGATATCTGTTCTTGTTTTAAAGCACAAACTCACTTTATTTTACAGTAAACTAGACTTAATATAATGACTTAAGTCATTTAGCTTCTCAAGTAAAATGTATCTTGATTTAAAGTCTCCCTGTGGTGAAATCCAGCTTTTAATGTAGTTTATGTGTCTATGTGGTGTTTTTAATCTGCTTTAAGACAAAGCATGTGTAAGTTCATAAGTCGACACCATTGCTGAGTATTTCCTCCTTAAAACTGCAGTGAACCAAAGACAGTCTCAAACACACGCTTTGAAATCGCTGGTGTTTCTGACGTCACAAACTACCTTGTAACCAATCAGATCAACGTGTGATCGTCAACCAGTGGATCTCAGAGCTGAGTGAGTGAGTGGAGGCGGGGCTCATTTGCATATTCATAGAACCGCGCATACTAAATGAGGCGAGGGTGTCGAGTTACAGTCAAGATATTTTAAGACATGAAAAATGTTTAAATATGTCATTTTGGTGATCAGAGATGAGCTTTAAGAGATAAAATGATGGACTACAGGGGGACTTTAAGAATATTTAGGCACTTGTGCAAGACAGAAACACTGAGGAAGAACATCATTTTTGCAGTGAATCTTCATTGAGAAGCAGAAACAGGATCAGCTCGTTGTTTTGGAGGTAATTAGAGATTCTCAGTCGTTCTGAACGCGAGCCACTGAAGCCTCTCTCCTGAAGACTCATGGAATCAGTGAACGCCGAGCTCACGCCAGAACCGGCGTCACCGGGAAAGAGTTTCAGACGCTCCCGGGACGAATCACACGAGAAATGAAGCTCAATATTTCATTATTTACGACCCTTCGTCAGCCTTGGCCTGGTGTGGAGATGAGCTACTGTTACAGACGCTCATCATGAGCACATTCACACACACTCATTCCAGATGCTCAGATACTAATGTGCCTATTTTAAAGATCGCTTTATTACGATTCAAGATCACAGTTACTGGATTAAACCGCTCCACAGACGCCATGAATGATCCGCAGAGCAGTGTTGGGCACGTGACTCTAACAAAGTCATTAATTACTAGTTACTAATTACATGTTCATCAGTGTAATTATGTTACTGTACTAATTACTCTTTATTAAGAGTACTTATTACTAATTACTTTCTAAATCCCATATCAACCTCAACCAGCTGAATAACACGAGGATAGACATGAAACGGCTCTTTTAATGCTTAAACTGACCAAACAATTTAACCCTCAAGCCGTATCCACACAGCAGTCCTTATTAATGCATTAATTCCGCCTTCGTGGACAAACTTGGGCATGAATGTCTCAGGTGTGATCCAAAATTAGTTTTTGTTTTTTAAATAAATGTTATATCACTATCTTCGATAAAATAAAAACTATCGATTTATGCCGTTTCTTAATTATTTTTGGGGTATTTTTGAATTTATTTACCTCTAAAAGCACCATATTTTCCTATATAAATTATGCTTATTTTTTTGTTATATTTAATATTTCTTTAACTTCAGTAAAAAAAATCATTCCAGTAAGTTCAGACAGACAAAACCTAAAAATGTGGTGTCATATGTCGGTATAAAAATAACAAAAAAACAATAATATCAATAGCCACTAGATGGCTGAAGAACTCAATGGCTGCATATAGACTGAACTCTATAAACCATTGTTATAACGAATTTAACCTCTGAAGTTTTTGATTTTATCACAAGTTAAAATTGTAATTTTAAACAAAAACAACAACAACAACATCTGTGTTGGGTGAGACTATACAAAGATGCCAAAATATGCTTAGACGAATCTGACCATGCTATAAAGAAAAGACAGAGTAGTAGTCGATCATTTATCATTCATTTCAAACAAAAAACATCACATTTCAATAACTCAGAAAAGTAAATGGTACCAAACAGGTCAGAATAAACCAGTATCGCATGATCTGCATTGTGTTGGATCTATTGATTTTTATTCGGGAAATAAATAAATAAATGCTCTGAATTATAGGAGTTTTTTTTCAGCCGCTTAACATTGTAGAATCGAGTCAAATGTGTTTTGTGTGTTCAGGTGGAAAACTTAGGAAAAGTAGCGACGTCTTGTACCGCTCAGATTGAGGAAACTATTTACAATTATTATTGTAATTATTATTTAATTATTTACAAAATAAAGAATGCGAGTGACGTGACAGGTGAAGAGGACCTCAGTGAAAGCAGGCCGCACCTGAGACGGAGAGTGTTCTGAGCAGCGGCTCCTCACAGACAGGAAGTGATGAACAGGAAGTAGCAGCTGAAGCCTGGAGTCGATGAGACGCAGACTGTGGAGTTCAGACGGTTCGGGACTGAAACCTTCACGGGCTGAGAGAGACGACGAGAACGCCTGAAAAACACAAGAGAGCGTGTGTTAGAGACATCAGACGCCAGATGATCAAAATGGACACAATTATTATTATTAATTTTTTTTTTTTTTTTTACTACATCGGAATGGTACGAAACTTGGTAAAGGTTTTGCACTTGCTATGTGAACACACACTTAAAATTAAAATAGAAGTTTCAAGTAGTTTAAAGTTTAAAGTAGTTTGAAGTAGATATAGATGAGTTTGTTAGTTTAAATGAGTCTCATTGGCTCATATAGTATATAGAGCGGCAGTTTGATTTAGTCTTCAAGGTGTTTAGATTTTAATTTTTGACAGTTGGTGAGTTTGAAAATCTAAACATTCCACAGTGTAAAGTCAATGGGAGTTTTTCCGAGTTTTTAGGAAAACCGTAAGTCTGATCAGTTAGAAAAGATATAGCACACCGAGTCAGAATAGTCTGAAGGTCTTAGCCGAGTTTGGAGTTTAAATGGTCCTGTAAGCAATAGTCCCACTTGTGCTCCTCGCGGTCAGAAACGAGCGCATTGGAAATGAATGAGAGGCGAGTTTCCTCTAGTGGAGGCGTTTGGTACTGCAGCCGAACACACTCTCACTGAAAGATCATTTACTGAGATATCAAGCTAAAATTTGGAACACGACTTGTTTAGATTTATGGCTTTGATTTTCTTAGTTTTAGAGAAAAACATGTTTTTGCAAATATATATTTCATAAAAAAATTTAAAATAGTATTTTTGTGCATTTTTCATAACAATACATTTGTTATGTTGTTTCTTAACTTTTTTTAAGTTGACTTTTTTCACTTCATCAATAATCTGCCAAGTGTCGTCTTTAAAAAGAGATCAAACTTCAGTCTGTCGCTCTAAAGCGTTCAAGATTTACCACAGTTTAAGTTGGAAATGACATTTTCAGGTCTATGCTCAAAAAGTGAATAAATGGATTATAAATACAGCGTAAATATAATTTAGTATAAAAAAAAATCCCCTACAAATACAAAATATTAAATAAAAAACATGATCAAACAAAAAATTTGTACATTCACTTCATTGACAAAATAAAATAATCTTTTGACCGACCCGCGAAGAGCACCAGAGGGATAAATCAAGACACATTTACTGTAAAAAGCAAGATGATTGAAGATATTAAAGTCCCCCTCATTTCAACCCTTTAAAGCTCATCTTTGATCACCAAAATGACATATTTAAACGTTTTTCATGCCTTAAAATATCTTGAGTGTAACTCGACACCCTTGCCTCATTTAGTATGCGCGGTTCTATGAATATGCAAATGAGCCCCGCCTCCATTCACTCACTCAGCTCAGAGATCCACTGGTTGACGATCACACGTTGATCTGATTGGTTACAAGGTAGTTTGTGACGTCAGAAACACCAAAGCGTGTGTTTGAGACTGTCTTTGGTTCACTGCAGTTTTAAGGAGGAAATACTCAGCAATGGTGTCGACTTATGAACTTACACATGCTTTGTCTTAAAGCAGATTAAAAACACCACATAGACACATAAACAACTTTAAAAGCTGGATTTACACCACAGGGGGACTTTAAATCTTGTTTTCAGTATCAAAATGAAGTGAGTTTGAGCTTAAAACAAGAACAAATATCTGACAACTGGGTCAGAAAAATCCTCTTGATTCATGGGAAAGCAACATTATTTTCTGCAGGCTTTATATATCATAAGCAAACTTCTGTTCAACTCGACTGAAAGCTTCTCAATAACACTTATTTTATTTGCTCTCAATATTGGTCACAGATTTTCTGCACCTGGCATTTGCTCTTGGACGTCACACTGTATTCTGATCGCTCGTCCAACTATCCCTTCAAAGCCAAATATCTAAGTCTTGACTAATGTCCTTCTGTTTCCCAGTGAGCAAATCTCCCATCAGGCCGAGCGGCGAGCGTGAGGTCAGCTTTGTCCCGCTGCCCGCGCGCAGGAAAGACTGAAGGGTCATTAAAGATCTCAATATAACGAGCGTGAGCTCAGAGGAACTCAGCGGCTCCGAATGACTTCAGTGAGCTCATCCTTTCTGCCTTAAATTAGTAGATTTTCAGCTAACTGTGATTTTATATGTACATTTCTGAAATACAGTGCAAGAAAAGTCCGGTTTTGGTTTTGAAAATCTGCATTAGACTTTTTCGCTCATATTTATGACCAGTAAAACAAAAACACACGAACAGAGAAACAAAGAAAAAGTGCTGATCATTGGAGGTTGCAGAAAACATTTTCACAGAAGAGTCACATGACTGAAATGGACCATTAAATGGTTAAATATATGCAAAGAAGATGAAGATATGCAAACTATATAAATACATGATGATGATGCCGTTACCAAACGTTCTATCAAAATCAGTGGAAGGTTTTCAAACTATAATCTTAAAATGATAAAAAGTCGTCAGGAAAGTGAAGTTGCGCACATCTTTTCTCTATTCGAGAGAAACGCTTCTGGAACAAGAACAAAAGTGGGCGGGGCTTGATTGTGTCTGTGGGGATTTGATTGGATGGTTGTGGTTTGCTATTGGCTGATCTCCTGTGAGTGACAGGTTATAGCCCCGCCCACATCATCAGAGAAGAGAAGAGGAACTAGAGGAACTGATTCTGATTGAAGATTACGAGCCACATGATATTAGCAGCTTATTTCCATTGGGTCACGTTGGAGAATACAGCCGGATCAGAACCAGGGAGACGCCTGACAGAAGCCTCTTTGTTCGGCATCAGGATCAGTCGAGCTCCACATCTGTGGGCTAAACGTCCATCATGAGTCGAGGCTCGTAAAGAGGAACGTGTCAGCGGCGTCTTTCTAGAGATGTTTCTGTGCATTTACTGTTTCTTTCAATTCAGTTCAATTCACGTTTAGCGCTTTTCACAATACAAATCGTTTCAAAGCGGCCTTACAGAAAGTGCATGAGTCCACTGAGTGATCTGTTATCAGAGGAGACTGTCTAAGTTATGTATTTCAGAAATGTACATATACAAAATTACAGTTAGCTAGAAATGTATTAATTTAAACAATGTAATTTAATGCAGAAACAATGAACTCACTGAAGTACTTGTTCGTTAACAAATAATTCTGACATTTAGAGAAATGATGCATTGGTGTGTGTTGATTCAGAGTTTATCATAGAGTCTTATTATATAAGACGTGTGGATTGTTGGGTAACGTTTATTCTGTCTAACGAAGTGTATTTATTGTAATATAAACGGCTTATGTTGTGTAAATTGTGTATCTTTTTGATCATTTAAGTGATGATTGTGTACGGTTCTGGTGAAACACACCGATCAGTGTTTGGCTGGAAACACAATCATCCAGTTCTGAAGAATCAGCAGTTTACACAGACTGGAGAAGAAACAGATTAAGTGAGACTCCAACAGAAGGTGTGGATCTCGGACCGCAGTCGTGCTGTAAAATACCAAAAAATCATATTAATCGACTCTTCTGAACGATTTATCGGTGCACATCATTATTGTGTTAATAATCCTGAATCAGAATAACATCTCTTCTCTTCTCTGATGATGTGGGCGGGGCTATAACCTGTCACTCACAGGAGATCAGCCAATAGCAAACCACAACCATTCAATCAATTCCCCACAGACACAATCAAGCCCCGCCCACATTTGTTCTTGTTCCTGAAGCGTTTCCCTCAGATATACGACACAACAGAAGAAGAGAGCAGCACAACTTCACTTTCAATCGACTTCAACAACTGACCAACTGATCAAAAAGAAGCTTTATCTGTTATAATAGTAGAGGATCTGTGTGTTTGGAGAGTTAGAAATAATCAGAAATCATCCCACAATTCAATAAAACATTACTGACGGGTCAGAGAGGATCTTTTAATTACACTATTGTCTTTCTAGAATCTGAATGTGTCTCATATCTGATGAAGTTTGCATCATTGATCTGTTTATTACTGTGAGTCGATCAGGGTTCGTACAGAAACGGTCAAATTAAATTCCAGGACTTTCAGACACTACAATCAGAGATCGCACTAATCAAACAATATCTTCAGTATTTTTAAAGAATTTTCCATATAAGTTGCAGATATAAGGCATCCAAAATACAACTTACAATGCATTTAATAATATATTAAATACAAAGTTTATAATGGCTATTATTGTTCAGTGAATAAGGTGTGATGGGGGTTCATCAGTGTTCATTCTGCGGGAAAAGATTGTACCATTTACATTGATGCATTTGGCAAACGCTTTTATCCAAAGCGACTTCCATTGCATTTCAAGCTACACATTTACATTCTTATCAGATCTTGCTTTCCCTGGGAATCGAACCCGTGACCGTGGCGTTGCAAGCGCCAGCGCTCCACTGTTTGAGCTCCAGGAAAGCTGTATATAAATGACTGTTTTCAAGGGTTTTCCAAGACTTACATTAAAGCACCTTGTGTGAACCCTGTAGAAATAAAGCTGATTGACTTCTCTCCTTCATTCCGTCACTCTCTCCGTCTGGAGAACGATTTACTACCGAACTGAAATATGTCTGATCCGGCTGTGCGTCTCAGGGTCAAAGAGCCGAACACACACACAGAGAAATGATTTGCGAGTCCAAACGACATCAAACATCTGCTGAACATCCACAACAAGCTCTTGCAATAACAGGAAGTTTCCATCGGAAGAGCATCTGCGATCCCGTTCGGTTTCACAACAGTAATTACAGAAACCGGTTAGCAAAGGAAAGAAGAACGCTGTAACCGTAGAGGCCAGCTCCTGCGGCGGGGAGATCAGAATAGAAGAGGAGCTCGTAAACACCAGCCTGAAGATCAACCCTGACCCACAGAAGCCACAGGAACATCAAATAATCATCATTTTCATCTCACAATAAAGAGGTCAGACAGAGAATGTCTAATAAGGGGAGAATGTCCACTCTCAGTAAACGTCTGGCTTCTGAACTGGTTGCAGTTCCACTCTGGCTCCACATGAGGGCGCTCACAGGACGAGTGCAGTTCCACTCTGGCTCCACATGAGGGCGCTCACAGGACGAGTGCAGAATGAATGGAGGTCTATGGCGCTATACCGCTCAAAATCCTCTTTTCTCAGGATATAATGTTTTTGTCTAGTAATTTGAATGTTGTATTCGAAAGGAGATGCAAAGAAATTACACATTGCTGGGTGTTAGATTTTTTAGAGTCACTTATTTGCTTTAAAAAGTCTTTTAAAATGTCAATGACGTCATACACATCGTATGACCAGAGATACTGCTTTACGGCAATCCTTCAGTCACTTTGGTGCTTTCGCGCTAACCCTAACCCTAACAGCTGACACAGGTAAACACACACAGCTGACACAGGTAAACACACACAGCTGACACAGGTAAACACACACAGCTGACACAGGCAAACACACACAGCTGACACAGGTAAACACACACAGCTGACACAGGTAAACACACAGGTAAACACAACACAGCTGACACAGGTAAACACACAGGTAAACACAACACAGCTGACACAGGTAAACACACACAGCTGACACAGGTAAACACACACAGCTGACACAGGTAAACACAGGTAAACACAACACAGCTGACACAGGTAAACACACAGGTAAACACAACACAGCTGACACAGGTAAACACACAGGTAAACACAACACAGCTGACACAGGTAAACACAGGTAAACACAACACAGCTGACACAGGTAAACACACAGGTAAACACACACAGCTGACACAGGTAAACACAGGTAAACACACACAGCTGACACAGGTAAACACACAGGTAAA
The DNA here is from genome assembly GCF_951802725.1 of Rutilus rutilus. Taxonomy (NCBI): domain Eukaryota; kingdom Metazoa; phylum Chordata; class Actinopteri; order Cypriniformes; family Leuciscidae; genus Rutilus; species Rutilus rutilus. The sequence goes on from NC_140226.1 coordinate 34,950,034, forward strand.
CACAACACAGCTGACACAGGTAAACACACAGGTAAACACAACACAGCTGACACAGGTAAACACACACAGCTGACACAGGTAAACACACACAGCTGACACAGGTAAACACACACAGCTGACACAGGTAAACACACAGGTAAACACACACAGCTGACACAGGTAAACACACACAGCTGACACAGGTAAACACACACAGCTGACACAGGTAAACACACAGGTAAACACAACACAGCTGACACAGGTAAACACACACAGCTGACACAGGTAAACACACACAGCTGACACACACAGCTGACACAGGTAAACACAGGTAAACACACACAGCTGACACAGGTAAACACACACAGCTGACACAGGTAAACACACAGGTAAACACACACAGCTGACACAGGTAAACACACACACAGCTGACACAGGTAAACACACAGCTGACACAGGTAAACACAGGTAAACACACACAGCTGACACAGGTAAACACACACAGCTGACACAGGTAAACACACACAGCTGACACAGGTAAACACACAGCTGACACAGGTAAACACACACAGCTGACACAGGTAAACACACACAGCTGACACAGGTAAACACACACAGCTGACACAGGTAAACACACAGGTAAACACACACAGCTGACACAGGTAAACACACACAGCTGACACAGGTAAACACACACAGCTGACACAGGTAAACACACAGGTAAACACACACAGCTGACACAGGTAAACACACACAGCTGACACAGGTAAACACACACAGCTGACACAGGTAAACACACACAGCTGACACACACAGCTGACACAGGTAAACACACACAGCTGACACAGGTAAACACACAGGTAAACACACACAGCTCACAGGTAAACACACACAGCTGACACAGGTAAACACACACAGCTGACACAGGTAAACACACACAGCTGACACAGGTAAACACACACAGCTGACACAGGTAAACACACAGGTAAACACACACAGCTCACAGGTAAACACACACAGCTGACACAGGTAAACACACACAGCTGACACAGGTAAACACACACAGCAGACACAGGTAAACACAGGTAAACACACACAGCTGACACAGGTAAACACACACCGCTGACACAGGTAAACACACGTGCTAGAAGAGGTTTTGTTTTGTTGTTTTAAAAGACCATCAAGCAGTATCTCTGGTCGTAATCAGTCCTTCACTGACCAATCAGCGTTCATTAGCAGAATGCTAGCGTGTTATGGGCAACAACAACTCAACCTGTAAGAAATCAAAACGACATAAGTACTCGTTCATTCAACTTTCGACCTATAACCCATGTTGAACTGGCAAAACCTACAATCAAATCTGAGATTTCTCAGCGGCAATCGGGTGAAAGAGACACATTTAGCCGTCTAGCCCCATAGACTCCCATTCAGTCTGCACTCATGGGCGATCGCCCCCAGTGGAGCTCTGGGGGAACTACAACCAACATTCGGTACAATAGGACTTAATAGGGAGTGGCCAGGCTCTGCGTAGACGGGCTCTGGGTCAGATCTCAGTGCGGACGTCAGGATTGAGAGATAAAAGTCGCAGTGACCTTTTTATGTGTTTTTATTCTTGGATGGAAACAAGCTTCCATGATTTGATTTCTTTCATTGGCTAATCACATGTTTATACGACACTTTTAGAAGATCTATTGACTAATTCTAATCTTGACATTGACATTAACTCTTCTGGTTTTCCAAAGTTACAACCCACTGGTCTTTTTTCCTCAGAATGCACCAAACCGTTGATCTGGCCACTCCTGACGTTCCTGCTATCTCTCGGATGGGTTTGTGGTGTTTTTGAAGCGTAATGATGGCCAGTTTGACTTAAAACGGAGAAGTTTTTCCTTTGAGTTTTCCGCGTACAGACGACATCATTGTCAAAACGATCCCCATTCACACGGATCCGCGTAAACGACTGAAACCGCTGTATTCTGCTGCCAGGCCAGTAGATGGCGATGAAACACGATAGACTGAACACGTAATACGCGTGTGAATGACATCATCGTCTTCAGAGATTCGTGTTTTTGTTGTTTACACAGAGGCCGTTCTCAAAAACCTGCACTTTGAACCCTGTTAACTTTGTGTTTTCAGGCACCCTAAACGCCGCTGTCGTGTAAACGAACGGCCAAAACGCATAAAAAGTTTTGCGTTTTTAGTTGAAAACGGTGTCGTGTAAACGGCCCCTCAACTCCGACCTTTGACCTGCTGAATTGATGAAGAAATGACGAAGGAATAACCCACACCTGTCCATGAAACAGCTTTTGATTCAATTGTCCAATTGACCAAAAAAAGGGTGTGCGTGTGTGTAAGGGTGTGTGCAAGTGTATGAGTGTGTGTGTGTGTGAGTGTGTGTGAGTGAGTGAGCGTGTGTGTGTGTGTGTGTGTGTGTGTGTGAGAGTGTGTGTGAGTGAGCGTGTGTGTGTGTGTGTGTGTGTGTGTGTGTGTGTGAGTGTGAGTGTGAGTGTGTTGTGTGTACCTGAGGTTCTAGGTCAGGATCTCTCTGTTCTTCCTCCAGATCTCTCAGTAGTTCCTCTATCCTCTCTCTCTCCTGGTGTGTGAGCAGAACTGACGCTCCTGCGAGCTGGACCACAAACACTCAATCGATCATTAAACATTCGCTGAATATAATGATGTTCTTCCTCAGTGTTTTGGTCTCGTTTTCCAGCACAAATCTAAACATTCTCAAATCATTCACTGGAAAAGCAAAATGACTGAAGATAAGGAGAGAAATTGATCAAAATGAAGTGAGTTTATGATTAAAACTTGTGCGGTTTACTTGTGTTTATTCTTAAGAAATATCTGCCAATGGGGTCATCTTCTTCTCCAGTGGAAGATTTGAGAGTGTTTAGATATTTGTGCTGGAAAACGAGGCCGAAACACTGAGGAAGAACATCATGAATCTGGAACCGTTTTAGTAGAGAAACAGAGCAGTTTTATTCCATTTATTTACAATAAATAAATGGACAATTATTCCATTCTGTCCTGTTATGAATGAGGGCCATATCTTAACGATCTGAAACGCAAGTATTAAACGCGAAACGCAAGTAACTTTGTGGGCGGGTCTCGGGCGCTGTTGCTATTATACCGGCGGGATAAATGACTCTCCGACGCAAATCTAGAATGTGTTGGTCTGAAGAAGCTTCATTACTCATAGGTGTGGTTTGGGCGTAACGTGAAATAAACCAATCAGAGCGTCATCTCACATTCCCTTTAAGAGCAGGCGCGCTTGTTCCATGGCGGATTGCTATTATAACGGCGGATTTGCCAGGAGCGGTTCACAGCCGAGGAGACCGACGTTCTCGTCAGGGCCGTAAAACACAGAGAAGTGACGTTGGGGATGGAGAAACACAAACAAATTAGCTTCGGTTAAACAGACGTATGATAATTTGGGTAAATGTGTAAGCTAGATTTATGCCTATTCTTTCACATCTTCATGGACACCACAATGATTTCCCTCATGTGGTAATATTTTTCCTGGTAATAATGTATGGTTTTCTAAAAATGTGAACTGCTGTGTCTGTGTGTGAGAGAAGCAAAGTGTATGAGCGTTGTGCACACGCTACATTATGGCCAAGCGTGCGCCCTTAAAATAGCATCTGAATAACACTGACTTTAGACGAGGTTTCTCCTGGTCTGTGGAGGAATTGTTTTCTGAAACTGCAAAATAGCACCAGGGAACGTTTGCGCCGGAACACGCCTCCTCTTTTCCCTGAACCGCCCCCGGGAGCGCAAGTTCATTCCCTAATTTACCGACGTGCGTCTGTGGAGGGAAAAGTCCGCTGTGTGTCGGGTGAGAAATAGGAATGAGACATGCGTCGCTGTACAAAGTCAATTGTGCTGGGTGTGAGATAGGGCCTTATAACATTATACACTCTATAACATTATTCATGTGAACATGAGTAAGGGGCCACAGTGTCTCTCCATGTTTATAATTCAAATGTGACTCCTGTTCTTTACTCTATTTCAGTGTGTGTGTGTGTGTGTGTGTGTGTGTGTGTGTGTGTCCTGTTCTTTACTCTAGTTCATGACTGTGGAAGCTTGTTTCTGCTGCAGAATAAAAAATAAAGATAATTACGACTCTTTATCTCATAATTCAGACTTGTGAATTTATTGTGAGATATGAACTCGCAAGCACCTTTATTATTGGTTATTCCACGGCAGAAACAAGCTTTCATACTGAGCTCATCTAAGCTGAAATATGAATAATAAACCTTTAGCAGATCATATGCAGATTTCACAGTTTGTCTATGGTGGAAAACAGACCAAAACTC
>NC_140226.1:34959325-34971825 GCF_951802725.1 Rutilus rutilus
GCATTAAGTTCAATTTCCAAAAGATGATTTTTTTATTCCTCTTTTTATTCAACTTTAGCATGGGTGTCTAAACTTATGCATAGCACTGTATATATATATATATATATATATATATATACACTGTATATATATATTTATTTATTTTTTGTCCAGAAAGATTATTTCATTTCATGTTGATAATATTTTTTCTATTTTTGAGTGAAATTTTTTGGGAGATTTTTATTTATTTATTTACATTTAAATTACTAGATTTTAGTAATAAATAATAAATAAATAATAATTTAAGCACATTCTTCACATTCTTTAAACTTAAATTCAAAATAACTTAATAAATTCAGCTCAAAATATCTTACATTGGGTGTCTTTGCCGACCTCTTGTGGAAAATAATAATATAATATAATAATATAAGATGATATTTCATGACTCTAGATGGGCTTATATCTCTATATGGAGCAAATGAGCTGTTCCTCTGGGTCCTAAAGCCAGTTCTCTTCAGTGTGCACTCAGATACACATGTAGACATTAGTAGACAGGAGTGCGACAGGAATGCGATAGAAGTGCAGACAGGAGTGCGACGGAAGTGCGACGGAAGTGCGACAGGAGTGCAGACAGGAGTGCAGACAGGAGTGCAGACAGGAGTGCGATAGAAGTGCAGACAGGAGTGCGACAGGAGTGCAGACAGGAGTGCGACAGAAGTGCAGACAGAAGTGCAGACAGGAGTGCAGACAGGAGTGCAGACAGGAGTGCGATAGAAGTGCAGACAGGAGTGCAACAGGAGTGCGACAGAAGTGCAGACAGGAGTGCGACAGGAGTGCGACAGGAGTGCAGACAGGAGTGCAGACAGGAGTGCGACAGGAGTGCGACAGGAGTGCAGACAGGAGTGCGACAGAAGTGCAGACAGGAGTGCAGACAGGAGTGCAACAGGAGTGCGACAGGAGTGCGACAGGAGTGTGACAAGAGTGCGACAGAAGTGCGACAGAAGTGCAGACAGGAGTGCGACAGAAGTGCAGACAGGAGTGCAGACAGGAGTGTGACAGAAGTGCAACAGGAGTGCAACAGGAGTGCGACAGAAGTGCAGACAGGAGTGCGACAGGAGTGCAGACAGGAGTGCGACAGGAGTGCGACAGCAGTGCGACAGGAGTGCGACAGGAGTGCAGACAGAAGTGCAGACAGAAGTGCAGACAGGAGTGCAGACAGGAGTGTGACAGGAGTGCGACAGGAGTGCGACAGCAGTGCGACAGGAGTGCGACAGAAGTGCAGACAGGAGTGCGACAGGAGTGCGACAGGAGTGCGACAGCAGTGGGACAGGAGTGCAGACAGGAGTGCAGACAGGAGTGCAGACAGGAGTGCAGTCAGGAGTGCAACAGCAGTGCGACAGCAGTGCGACAGGAGTGCAGACAGGAGTGCGACAGAAGTGCGACAGGAGTGCGACAGGAGTGCGACAGAAGTGCAGACAGGAGTGTGACAGGAGTGCGACAGAAGTGCGACAGGAGTGCAGACAGAAGTGCGACAGAAGTGCAGACAGGAGTGCAGACAGGAGTGCAGACAGGAGTGTGACAGAAGTGCAACAAGAGTGCAACAGGAGTGCGACAGAAGTGCAGACAGGAGTGCGACAGAAGTGCGACAGAAGTGCAGACAGGAGTGCAGACAGGAGTGCAGACAGGAGTGCGACAGAAGTGCGACAGAAGTGCAACAGGAGTGCGACAGAAGTGCAGACAGGAGTGCGACAGAAGTGCGACAGAAGTGCAGACAGAAGTGCAGACAGGAGTGCAGACAGGAGTGCGACAGAAGTGCAGACAGGAGTGCAGACAGGAGTGCGACAGGAGTGCGACAGCAGTGCGACAGGAGTGCGACAGAAGTGCGACAGGAGTGCGACAGAAGTGCAGACAGGAGTGCAACAGGAGTGCAACAGGAGTGCAACAGGAGTGCGACAGGAGTGCGACAGGAGTGCGACAGGAGTGCGACAGAAGTGCAGACAGGAGTGCAGACAGGAGTGCAGACAGGAGTGCGACAGAAGTGCGACAGGAGTGCGACAGGAGTGCGACAGAAGTGCAGACAGAAGTGCGACAGGAGTGCAGACAGGAGTGCAGACAGGAGTGCAACAGGAGTGCGACAGAAGTGCAGACAGAAGTGCAGACAGGAGTGCAGACAGGAGTGCGACAGAAGTGCGGACAGGAGTGCGACAGGAGTGCAGACAGGAGTGCGACAGGAGTGCGACAGCAGTGCGACAGAAGTGCGACAGAAGTGCGACAGAAGTGCAGACAGGAGTGCAGACAGGAGTGCGACAGGAGTGCGACAGAAGTGCAGACAGGAGTGCGACAGGAGTGCGACAGGAGTGCGACAGAAGTGCGACAGAAGTGCAGACAGGAGTGCGACAGGAGTGCGACAGCAGTGCGACAGGAGTGCGACAGAAGTGCGACAGAAGTGCGACAGAAGTGCAGACAGGAGTGCGACAGAAGTGCGACAGAAGTGCGACAGAAGTGCAGACAGGAGTGCGACAGAAGTGCGACAGAAGTGCAGACAGGAGTGCAGACAGGAGTGCGACAGAAGTGCGACAGAAGTGCAGACAGGAGTGCAGACAGGAGTGCAGACAGGAGTGCGACAGAAGTGCGACAGAAGTGCAACAGGAGTGCGACAGAAGTGCAGACAGGAGTGCGACAGGAGTGCGACAGAAGTGCGACAGAAGTGCGACAGAAGTGCAGACAGGAGTGCGACAGAAGTGCGATAGGGCTGAAACGATTAGTCGACATTGTCGACAACGTCGACAATAAAAAATTGTCGACAAATATCTTTGTTGTCGAGTAGTCGTTTGATCCCACGTGACCTAATGTAAGGGCCTGCAATATCGCGATTTGACCGCTACGGCGCTGTAGCGCTAGAGTGTAATGCAGCCGTTACAAATGCTATTGCGGTAGAAGAAAACTCAGCGCGAATTATGACGGAGTGCAAACGAATCCGATCTAGTAAGGTGTGTAAAGTTTCACAAAACTGCAAACCAAGAATGCTGTCGTATGCAATACATGCAAGGCGGAACTTGCTTTTCACGGGAGCACAACATGCATGTTAAAACACTTAAAGAGGAAAAACCCGGCACGAGACGAGCCGGTGAGAGGTGAATATTCTCCAGCTGAAGCTAAATAACTAGCAGTAAATCTCTTTTTAGAGAATGCAATACTACTAATAATAGCAATAATATTAACAATAATAATATAATTACAGTAATGTGATGATTCATTTTTGCATAGAATAAAGCTTGATCGAGCTTAGGAGTCGGGGCTGTTTTTATTATTGTAGCTCTATTAGGTAACGTTATTACAGTCTTATCCCTTGCCTGTATTTTGTTACATATTCATGAAGACTTACAAAAGGAGATGTTATGAAGAATATCATGTCAGTTCATTTTTTATACTGTAAATTAAAAGGTGAATGAGAATGTCTCTGTCAGCTCAGCTCAATTGTCATATCAATTTTAAAAAAAAAAGATTCTTATAATAATTGTTTGCAGTTTAAGTGTGTCTGTAATGCAGCTGATAATTTTTTTTGTTTATTTTTTTTCTATTGAAAGAGAACAGAATATTTAAACAATGCTTAGATAGCATTTGTGTGTGATTTGAGTTGGACAGAAATCTGAAAACTTAAAGAGAATGACCTGTTTAGTTGCTCGAAGTTCATTAAAACAACCATTTCAAAAGCTGAAGTGATTTTCTTTTTTTATATTATAGTTAGAATATGTATAATTCCGTGTTTTAACTAATTGAAAAGGCTGAATAATCGTTCCAAACGTACTGATTAGTCGGCGAAATAATCGATGAATAGTCGATTAATCGTTCTAATAATCGTTAGATTATTCGATTATCAAAATAATCGTTTGTTGCAGCCCTAAAGTGCGACAGAAGTGCAGACAGGAGTGCGACAGGAGTGCGACAGGAGTGCGACAGAAGTGCGACAGAAGTGCAGACAGGAGTGCGACAGGAGTGCGACAGCAGTGCGACAGGAGTGCGACAGAAGTGCGACAGAAGTGCGACAGAAGTGCAGACAGGAGTGCAGACAGGAGTGCAGACAGGAGTGCAGACAGGAGTGCGACAGAAGTGCGACAGAAGTGCGACAGAAGTGCAGACAGGAGTGCGACAGGAGTGCAGACAGGAGTGCAGACAGGAGTGCGACAGGAGTGCGACAGCAGTGCGACAGGAGTGCGACAGAAGTGCGACAGAAGTGCAGACAGGAGTGCGACAGGAGTGCAGACAGGAGTGCGACAGGAGTGCGACAGCAGTGCGACAGGAGTGCGACAGAAGTGCGACAGGAGTGCAGACAGGAGTGCGACAGGAGTGCAGACAGGAGTGCGACAGGAGTGCGACAGGAGTGCGACAGAAGTGCGACAGAAGTGCAGACAGGAGTGCGACAGGAGTGCAGACAGGAGTGCGACAGGAGTGCAGACAGGAGTGCAGACAGGAGTGCAGACAGGAGTGCGACAGAAGTGCGACAGAAGTGCAGACAGGAGTGCGACAGAAGTGCAGACAGGAGTGCAGACAGGAGTGCGACAGAAGTGCAGACAGGAGTGCAACAGGAGTGCAACAGGAGTGCGACAGAAGTGCAGACAGGAGTGCAGACAGGAGTGCGACAGGAGTGCGACAGAAGTGCAGACAGGAGTGCGACAGGAGTGCGACAGAAGTGCGACAGAAGTGCAGACAGGAGTGCGACAGGAGTGCGACAGCAGTGCGACAGGAGTGCGACAGAAGTGCGACAGAAGTGCGACAGAAGTGCAGACAGGAGTGCGACAGAAGTGCGACAGAAGTGCGACAGGAGTGCGACAGGAGTGCGACAGGAGTGCGACAGGAGTGCAGACAGGAGTGCGACAGGAGTGCGACAGCAGTGCGACAGGAGTGCGACAGAAGTGCAGACAGGAGTGCAGACAGGAGTGCGACAGGAGTGCAGACAGGAGTGCGACAGGAGTGCAGACAGGAGTGCAGACAGGAGTGCAGACAGGAGTGCAGACAGGAGTGCGACAGAAGTGCAGACAGGAGTGCGACAGAAGTGCAGACAGGAGTGCAGACAGGAGTGCGACAGAAGTGCAGACAGGAGTGCGACAGGAGTGCAACAGGAGTGCGACAGAAGTGCAACAGGAGTGCAGACAGGAGTGCAACAGGAGTGCAGACAGGAGTGCGACAGGAGTGCAACAGGAGTGCAACAGGAGTGCAACAGGAGTGCGACAGAAGTGCAACAGGAGTGCGACAGGAGTGCAGACAGGAGTGCGACAGGAGTGCGACAGCAGTGCGACAGGAGTGCGACAGCAGTGCGACAGGAGTGCGACAGAAGTGCGACAGAAGTGCAGACAGGAGTGCAGACAGGAGTGCGACAGAAGTGCAGACAGGAGTGCAGACAGGAGTGCGACAGGAGTGCGACAGAAGTGCGACAGAAGTGCAGACAGGAGTGCAGACAGGAGTGCGACAGAAGTGCAACAGGAGTGCGACAGGAGTGCAGACAGGAGTGCGACAGGAGTGCGACAGCAGTGCGACAGGAGTGCGACAGCAGTGCGACAGGAGTGCGACAGAAGTGCGACAGAAGTGCAGACAGGAGTGCAGACAGGAGTGCGACAGAAGTGCAGACAGGAGTGCAGACAGGAGTGCGACAGGAGTGCGACAGAAGTGCGACAGAAGTGCAGACAGGAGTGCAGACAGGAGTGCGACAGAAGTGCGGACAGGAGTGCGACAGGAGTGCAGACAGGAGTGCAGACAGGAGTGCGACAGGAGTGCGACAGCAGTGCGACAGAAGTGCAACAGAAGTGCGACAGAAGTGCAGACAGGAGTGCAGACAGGAGTGCGACAGGAGTGCGACAGAAGTGCAGACAGGAGTGCGACAGGAGTGCGACAGGAGTGCGACAGAAGTGCGACAGAAGTGCAGACAGGAGTGCGACAGGAGTGCGACAGCAGTGCGACAGGAGTGCGACAGAAGTGCGACAGAAGTGCGACAGAAGTGCAGACAGGAGTGCGACAGAAGTGCGACAGAAGTGCAGACAGGAGTGCGACAGGAGTGCGACAGAAGTGCGACAGAAGTGCAGACAGGAGTGCGACAGGAGTGCGACAGCAGTGCGACAGGAGTGCGACAGAAGTGCGACAGAAGTGCGACAGAAGTGCAGACAGGAGTGCAGATAGGAGTGCAGACAGGAGTGCGACAGAAGTGCGACAGAAGTGCGACAGAAGTGCGACAGAAGTGCAGACAGGAGTGCGACAGGAGTGCAGACAGGAGTGCAGACAGGAGTGCGACAGGAGTGCGACAGCAGTGCGACAGGAGTGCGACAGAAGTGCGACAGAAGTGCAGACAGGAGTGCGACAGGAGTGCAGACAGGAGTGCGACAGGAGTGCGACAGCAGTGCGACAGGAGTGCGACAGAAGTGCGACAGAAGTGCAGACAGGAGTGCAGACAGGAGTGCGACAGGAGTGCAGACAGGAGTGCGACAGGAGTGCGACAGCAGTGCGACAGGAGTGCGACAGAAGTGCAGACAGGAGTGCGACAGGAGTGCAGACAGGAGTGCGACAGGAGTGCAGACAGGAGTGCAGACAGGAGTGCAGACAGGAGTGCAGACAGGAGTGCGACAGAAGTGCGACAGAAGTGCAGACAGGAGTGCGACAGAAGTGCAGACAGGAGTGCAGACAGGAGTGCGACAGAAGTGCGACAGGAGTGCAGACAGAAGTGCAGACAGGAGTGCAGACAGGAGTGCAGACAGGAGTGCAACAGGAGTGCGACAGAAGTGCAGACAGGAGTGCGACAGGAGTGCGACAGCAGTGCGACAGGAGTGCGACAGAAGTGCGACAGGAGTGCAGACAGAAGTGCAGACAGGAGTGCAGACAGGAGTGTGACAGGAGTGCGACAGAAGTGCGACAGGAGTGCGACAGAAGTGCGACAGGAGTGCGACAGGAGTGCGACAGGAGTGCAGACAGGAGTGCAACAGGAGTGCAACAGGAGTGCGACAGAAGTGCGACAGGAGTGCGACAGGAGTGCAGACAGGAGTGCGACAGGAGTGCGACAGCAGTGCGACAGGAGTGCGACAGAAGTGCGACAGAAGTGCGACAGAAGTGCAGACAGGAGTGCAGACAGGAGTGCGACAGGAGTGCAGACAGGAGTGCGACAGGAGTGCGACAGCAGTGCGACAGGAGTGCGACAGAAGTGCGACAGAAGTGCAGACAGAAGTGCGACAGAAGTGCAGACAGGAGTGCGACAGGAGTGCAGACAGGAGTGCAGACAGGAGTGCAGACAGGAGTGCAGACAGGAGTGCGACAGAAGTGCAGACAGGAGTGCAGACAGGAGTGCGACAGAAGTGCGACAGAAGTGCAGACAGGAGTGCGACAGGAGTGCAGACAGGAGTGCAGACAGGAGTGCGACAGGAGTGCGACAGCAGTGCGACAGCAGTGCGACAGAAGTGCGACAGAAGTGCAGGCAGGAGTGCGACAGAAGTGCGACAGAAGTGCAGACAGGAGTGCGACAGGAGTGCAACAGAAGTGCAACAGGAGTGCGACAGAAGTGCAACAGGAGTGCAGACAGGAGTGCAAAAGGAGTGCAGACAGGAGTGCGACAGGAGTGCAGACAGGAGTGCAACAGGAGTGCAACAGGAGTGCAACAGGAGTGCGACAGAAGTGCAACAGGAGTGCGACAGGAGTGCAGACAGGAGTGCGACAGGAGTGCGACAGCAGTGCGACAGGAGTGCGACAGAAGTGCGACAGAAGTGCAGACAGGAGTGCAGACAGGAGTGCGACAGAAGTGCGACAGAAGTGCAGACAGGAGTGCGACAGGAGTGCGACAGAAGTGCGACAGAAGTGCGACAGAAGTGCAGACAGGAGTGCGACAGAAGTGCAGACAGGAGTGCGACAGAAGTGCAGACAGGAGTGCGACAGAAGTGCAGACAGGAGTGCGACAGGAGTGCGACAGGAGTGGAGACAGGAGTGCGACAGAAGTGCAGACAGGAGTGCGACAGGAGTGCAGACATGAGTGCAGACAGGAGTGCGACAGGAGTGCAGACAGGAGTGCGACAGGAGTGCAGACAGGAGTGCGACAGAAGTGCAGACAGGAGTGCGACAGGAGTGCAGACAGGAGTGCAGACAGGAGTGCGACAGGAGTGCAGACAGGAGTGCGACAGAAGTGCAGACAGGAGTGCGACAGGAGTGCGACAGAAGTGCAGACAGGAGTGCGACAGAAGTGCAGACAGGAGTGCTGGGGTCTTGGACCCTCTGATGAACATGAGTTTGGGTCAGAATGACCCGAGGGAAGGAGGACGGTTTATAAAGATTATTGTACCTTGATCAGAGCTGGTTTCTGCTGCGCTGCCCTGACCCTGTTACACACACACACACACACACACATTAGTTCTGTCCGTCTCACACACTCCGACGCTCCACACGTGTGTGTGTGTGTGTGTGTGTGTGTGTGTGTGTGTGTGTGTGTGCGAGCTCCACCTGTGTGTGTGTGTGTGTGTGTGTGTGTGTGTGTGTGAGCTCCACCTGTGTGTGTGTGTGTGTGTGTGTGTGTGTGAGCTCCACCTGTGTGTGTGTGTGTGTGTGTGTGTGTGTGTGTGTGTGTGTGTGTGTGTGTGTGTGTGTGTGAGCTCCACCTGTGTGTGTGTGTGTGTGTGTGTGTGTGTGAGCTCCACCTGTGTGTGTGTGTGTGTGTGTGTGTGTGTGTGTGTGTGTGTGTGTGTGTGTGAGCTCCACCTGTGTGTGTGTGTGTGTGTGTGTGTGTGTGTGAGCTCCACCTGTGTGTGTGTGTGTGTGTGTGTGTGTGTGTGTGTGTGTGTGTTAGCTCCACCTGTGTGTGTGTGTGTGTGTGTGTGTGTGTGTGTGTTAGCTCCACCTGTGTGTGTGTGTGTGTGTGTTAGCTCCACCTGTGTGTGTGTGTGTGTGTGTGTGTGTGTGTGTGTGTGTGTGTGTGTGTGTGTGTGTGTGTGTGTGTGTGTGTGTGTGTGTGTGTGTGTGTGTGTGTGTGTGTGTGTGTGTATGTGTGTGTGTGTGTGTGTGTGTGTGTGTGTGTGTGTGTGTGTGTGTGCACAAGCTCCACCTGTGTGTGTGTGAGGTCCGGGCTGAGCAGCTCCAGAGATCCGGGATGCTCTCGACACGTTCTCCTGATCTCAGAGAGAGAGAGAGGAGCTGCACCAGAGGCCGGGCGAGAGATGTTCTCCAAACGACCCTTCGTGATGTCCATACAGTCCACACACACTGCAACATCATCATCATCATCATCATCAGCAACTGATCGCTTTATTTACATTTACATCTGCATGTGTGCTATACAGCCAACTCTATATACTATTTTTTACATTTTGTGACAATATACAGTCCAGATATGATGTGATGTGATGCCTGTAACTGTCAGTGTACAGCAGCGTCTCCTGTCGTTATTACACTTGCTGTCACTCAAACATGTTTCTTGTATTCATGGTGTGATTGACAGTTCATGATTCCTGATGAATGTCAAACCTTGATCTGAGAGCAGCTTCTCCACTGGAGAGCCGGAGTTCCTCTTCTCACGGTGATCCTCTGCATCCTGAACACACCAATGACAGTGTGTGTGAGAGTGTGTGTGAGAGAGGGGGAGAGAGAGAGAGAGAGAGAGAGAGAGAGAGAGAGAGAGAGTGAGTGTGTGTGTGTATGTGTGTGTGTGTGAGTGAGTGTGTGTGTGAGAGAGAGTGAGTGAGTGTGTGTTTCCTCACCGTCTGTACTGAGAGAATATCCTCCATCTCACCAGCAACTTCTACAACACAACATTCACACACATTTATAGCATCTGTGTCATTACAGCGGTATTCAAGAGAAATATGATCAAATTACTCAGAACATGAACATGTCGACTCGATCAAGCAGCAAATAAACACAACTAAAGTAATTATATTACAGTAAACGAGTCTCTCACACACTGCGACCTCTGTGTGTCGGTGTTCTGCTGTTTACACTGAGTAACGCGCGTCGGTCTCCAGGGACGCAGATCTCCCGGATGTAGTAACTATAGACAAGTACGGTTTATTATAATATAAATATACTACACAAATTCAACACAGGAAACGTGATGGCGTTATCATAACTAAGCCACAGTGTAAAGTGATGGCGGGTTTCTGTGACTCTAGTGAACTGTGAAGCGGACATTTTTCGGGAAATAATTTTTTTGCAACAACTTTCCATTTCCATCAATCACCGATGCAGACTTAAGAGGCTAGCGTCATTCTAAACGTATCTATCTTTATCTATACATGTAAATGGGCATTGAAAGCATACTTTTAGTCATTTTAAAACAAAAATAGGTCACAAGTACATTCATACTTTCACAGAAGCGAGAAATAACAACAACAAAAAAGACTCGAAAAGACTCGAGTGGGCGGGGCTTCTTCAGCGCTGCGTGCGTGTCTCGTCATCAGGTGGGCGGGGCTTCTCCAGGAAAACAGATGCCATGTTTGTTTACTGCGTGGAGATGAAGACGTGCGAAACGTGCGAAACATTAATATGGAGAGAGATTTCTGCTGTTTAACAGACACAGAGGATCTGCGGAGCTTCATCTCACACTCCGAGAGGTGAGAGCATCACATCACACGAGCTCTGACACACTGACACACACATCTGTGCAACAACAGCACTCGAGTATTGAGGATTAATCTGGACAGCTAATCAAGGGCAGGTTTTTTTAATACAGGAATTCAAATGAATGACTTTTGCTTATTATCTTCCGGATTTCTGATAACCTTTCAAACTTCATATACGCTCATTATAAGTGTTGCTTTACACGTATTCAATTTGACTGTCTATAATTTACTCAAGGACATGAACTAAAACATGTATCAAATATAAATCATCATACTTTCCCCAGCCGATTAATCACAGTGCATATTAAAACAATTGTTTTGAATTACAAGTATTCTGAAATGATACTTTAACCCCTCGACAGAAAAACCTCATGTGGACTAGGTCTGCATTATCAAAATGATCAAAATATTGCAAATGTACAACAGCTTGTGATAACTGCATGATTTTAATACACCACAAAAGATGACAAAAGTCCAAGTTTTAGGTGTGGACACATTACTGTTACATTTTTGTGACGTTTAATGTTATTAAATGCAATAAACAGACAGACAGACAGACAGACAGACAGTAAGCCGTCTTCCGCAGATTATATGGCCAAATTCACACAAAATTATGTTAAAATGCCCATCTTGGTGAGTCAGTTATGTCTTAAGTCAAGTCAGCTTTATTTATAGCGCTTTTTACAATACAGACTGTTTCAAAGCAGCTTTACAGAGATAATAATGCAACAAAGTTTGTTTCTTGAAGAAAATAGCATCACAGTCCAGCTTAAGGAAGTTCAGAGATGGTTCATGTTTGCTGTAAAAGTGATTTAGTAGCTCTCTGTGAGACTCTGCTCGCTCTCCTGATGCGTTTCAAGTTCTTCGTTCAGTCCGAAACACTCAAACCTTCACAAACTCAGTCTTTCTGTTAGAAGTAAAGCTCATAAACAGGACTGATCCTGTGAAGTAAGTTCAGTGATGGTTCATTTTTGTTGTAAAAAAAGTGATTAATTTAGTTAATTTATATATCTAGCAGCCGCTCTGGAGAATACAGAGAGTACACAGTTGAGAAAAAAGCGCGTGTGTATCAGTATATTGGACCCGTGCATTCGCTCTTAAAGTGACAGTAGCCTAATAAACCTTGTTTCTGTTGTGGCAGGACCAAGACTCTTTTCGAGGAGATCCGCGCCTCCATCAACAATAACGCGGAGGGCGAGCGCTGGTTCTGGCGGCCCGTCCTGCCGTGGGGCGGCGTGTTCCCCATCCGAGCGGGACGCAAGGCCATCGCCTCCACGCCGCTGTACGTGCAGATCAGCCTGAAGAACACCTGCACCATCGACGGGTTCCTCATGCTGCTCTACGTCATCCTGAGGGACAACCGGAGCTTTCCCCGAGAGCTGGCGCCGTTCCTGGGCAAGCGCTTCGTGGAGCACTTCCTGTTCCTGATGGACTCGTGCGACTACACCACGGTGAAGATGCTGTGGATCTGGGACCGCATGTCCAAGCGCCAGTACCGGTCCGAGGTGACCCACACGGCGCTGGAGATCGACCTGTTCGGCAACGAGCACGAGAACTTCACCAAGAACCTGGAGGACCTGATGTCCAGCGCGCAGGAGAGCTGGTGCTCCAGCGGGAGCTGCCCGACCCGCTTCCAGGAGCACCTGCGCAAGACCATCAGCGTCAAGTGCGGTGACCTCTGACCCCGACACAGGAAAACCTGAACTAGGGCTGCAGGACATATGCAAATTAGGGATGCACCGATATGAAAATTTTGGCCGATACCGATAATTCTTTATATTTGAAAACCGATAACCGATATACTGAAAGATCGTCGAGACAAACTTCAAGTTGGCTTGAGAAAAGTTTGGACCAAAAAGTTTGAAGAAGTTTAAATTAGTTTGAAGTTTAAAGTAGTTTAAAGTTTGAAGTAGTTTAAAGTTAAAATGTTGCTAAGGTGTTTCT